>NC_138772.1:27637978-27810478 GCF_965119305.1 Pelophylax lessonae
TCGGCAAAGGAGAAGAGCTCACTAACACAGATTTAGACAGATTTGTGGACAATATTGGAGAGAAATAGGCCTTTTGTGTACAAATCTTAGATCTTTGAGTTCAGCTCATGAAAAATGGGGGCAAAAACAAAAGTGTTACATTTATCATTTTGCTCAGTGTGTGTATACACACACACACTGTATATATATATATATATATATATATATATATATATATATATATATATATATATATATACACACAGTTGTATTCAAAATTGTTCAACCCCCAATGCTGTAAAGGGTTTTAGGGAATTTAGTGTACATTTGTAATTGTATTCAGAATGAAATCCTACAAGGACTTCTTAAAGAACCATATGCAACTAAAATGACATCAATTGGTTTTGTAATACAGTAGTAAATGTTTCTTTTGTGAATTCTTCATTGACACAATTATTCAACCCCTTAAAGACTACCACTCTGAAGAACAGAGGTTCATTGAAGTGTTTTCAATCAGGTATTGAAAACACCTGTGGATGTCAGGGAGCAGCAATAAAGCCTAATAAGCACCAATTAGGCAGCTTTAAAATGACTGTGATACTCGGCTCCTTCTAGACATTTACTGGTGTGGTTACAAATATGGTGAAGTCAAGAGAATGGTCCAGGAAGACAAGAGAAGAGGTGATTACTCTTCACAGGAAGGGCAATGGCTATAAGAAGATTGCAAAGATGTTAAACATACCAAGAGACACCATAGGAAGCATCATTCGCAAATTCAAGGCAAAGGGCACTGTTGAAACGCTACCTGGTCGTGGCAGAAAGAAGATGCTGACTTTGACTGCTGTGCGCTACCTGAAGCGTAGAGTGGAGAAAAGTCCCAGTGTGACTGCTGAGGAACTGAGAAAAGATTTGTCAGATGTGGGTACTGAAGTTTCTGCTCAGACAATACGGCGCACACTGCGTAATGAAGGCCACCATGCCAGAACTCCCAGGCGCACCCCCTTGCTGTCTCCAAAGAATAAGAAGAGTCGACTGCAGTATGCCAAAAGTCATGTGGACAAACCACAGATGTTTTGGGATAGTGTTCTGTGGACTGATGAAACAAAATTAGAACTGTTTGGGCCCATGGATCAACGCTATGTTTGGAGGAGGAAGAACAAGGCCTATGAAGAAAAGAACACCTTGCCTACTGTGAAGCATGGCGGGGGGGTCAATCATGCTTTGGGGCTGTTTTGCTTCTGCAGGTATAGGGAAGCTTCAGCGTGTGCAAGGTACCATGAATTCTCTTCAGTACCAGGAGATATTGGATGACAATGTGATGCAGTCCGTCAAAAACCTGAGGCTTGGGAGACGTTGGACCTTTCAACAGGACAATGATCCCAAGCATACCTCCAAGTCCACTAGAGCATGGTTGCAGATTAAAGGCTGGAACATTTTGGAGTGGCCATCACAGTCACCAGACTTAAATCCGATTGAGAACCTCTGGTGGGACTTAAAGAAAGCAGTTGCAGTGCACAAGCCTAAGAATGTGACTGAACTGGAGGCTTTTGCCCATGACGAATGGGCGAAGATACCCGTAGATCGCTGCAAGACACTTGTGTCAAGCTATGCTTCACGTTTAAAAGCTGTTATAACTGTAAAAGGATGTTGTACTAAGTACTAAGATTGAATGTCACTTGGGGGTTGAATAAAACTGATAATGATGTGTGCACAGAAAAGACATTTGTGGTTATTTCATTATAAATGTTATGTTATATTTGTCTGACCTACACGTGCCTCTTTGATTTAATTGTAAGCAGGATGACTGAATGATCAAAATCAATGTCAAACTGGCCAAAACAATCAATTTCAGTGGGGGTTGAATAATTTTGAATACAACTATATAGCTATATATATACACACACACACTGTATATATATATATATATATATATATATATATATATATATATATATATATATATATATATATATATATATATATATAGATATACACACACACTGTATATATACACACACACTGTATATACAAACACACTGTATATATAGATATACACACACACACTGTATATACACACACACTGTATATATATATATATATATATACACATACACACACTCACTATATATGCACACACACTTTTTATTTAGGATTTTCTTGCAGATTTTAAACAAGCCCAGGACTCGTGTATTTAACCATGCTACTTACAGTAAGCCAAATTCACCACAATGCATGCAACCTGAAGTAGGGACCACCACTCTCAGTTCCTCTAGTGGGACCCATGTCTAACACCATATTTAACCACTTCCTTCCCAGCCTTTGGCAACATAATTCCAGCAGGAACCTCTGGTGGATGCCATATGACGTCCTCCCAGATTGCGCCCCTGAGCACAGCTGCAGGTCCGCACGATCTGTCTCTGGCTGAGTCCACTGGACATAGCCAAAGACTGATCACTGTACCAGCCCGCTGCTGGTACCAGGTGACCACTGTAACCAATCACAGCAGGTCACATGATAGTTGTAAACAATGGATAGCTTTCTTTCAAGCCATCTATTGTGTTCAATTGTGTTGCTAGCTGTGATTGATCAATGTAACCTCATTGTACAGACTGGGCCAATCACAGCCCATCTGTACCATGTGATTGGCTGTGGCCAATCACAGCTAATCACAACAAAAACAAACTGAATTAATCGATTTTGTGCAGGAAAACGCTTGCATATAGCAACTAAATTCATTGAAATATGTAAAAATAATTTGTAAAAAAAAAAAAATAAACAAATACTGATCACTTTTCCAGAGTAGTACAGTGTTACTAACATTATATTGCTCTGGTCAAAGTGTGTTAAAAAAAAAAAAATCATAAAAAATAAAGAACTATAAAATATATATTCAATTAAAAAAAAAGAAAACAAAATGATTAATTTTTAGTACTGTCATTAATCAGTGTCCCTGATCACCGCCACACCTGTTATATGAGGACACTGTACTGCACTGGTGACAGTATGTAATAGATAAATGCATTTGAATCTGAAATCTCAAACTGATGCGACTGACACAAGCCCAAAGCCCGCTGACATAGGATCTCAGTGTCCTGGCCCTATGGTACTCACACTGGGTTTTTATTATCTGGAGAATTTCCAATTCGGATCTCAGCATTCTTTAATCGTTTCATACAGCAGTCTGACCGTCCAGAGACCACAACGATATTCACTTTTTATTTCTGTTTCAAGTCTACCTTCCACCAGGGTGACATTTCATTCTTGGTGTGTGTACAGGAGCCATGATTAAAGTATTTATCATTCACACCATCAATGGCCTTGTCAGCTAAACCCGCTGGAACTGTAGGATCCTTATTATTGGAACTCTGTGAGGCTTCCCCATATCTGGCGATATTGGTGGCTGAAGAAAGAAAAACAAAAACACACTCCATAATTATTCATATTTTATAATGTTCTTCCATTGTTCTAAAGGGACTTTTCCAAGATAATAACTGTAAATTGCCGTGTCATCAGTAATTGAAGTAAGAAATTCTGTACTGTAACTCATTAATTGCCTATGTCATCATGCAATGTTGTTACCCTGGTCATGCCCCACATACTGTATGTGCCTATGGGCAGCAGAGGTCACTGCGCGCTCCCAGCACAAAGCTTACAAAAGCAGCTCTCGGTCTCTACTAATGATCGGGAACCAGCGGGACCAGCTATCAATTATGTGACCCCTGTGACAGCCAATCACATAGTAGGAAGAAAGATTCCCCACACATGGGATGAATCACTGGTATCCAGATATCTCTAAGACTAAAGCCCCGTACACACATACTGATTGTCGGCCGAACGATCGGCCGTCTTTTGTCCAGTGCTGTCGTGTTGGCTGTTTGTCGGTTGAAATGTACACTAGACTGCACTGGACTTTTGTTGGCCGACAACAACCATCTTCAGAAGTGATGTCATGTGATGGTTAACTTTCCGTGTGTTTTTTCTCCTCTGAGCATGCCCAGTCTTGCTCATCTGGTTTTTGTCGGCCGAAATCTGTACTGACTGACGAACAATCGGCCGTTCTGTTGTCGGCCTACAAAAATTTTATTGCATGCACACCAGATTTTGTTCGGCCGAAAAGTCGAAGTCGGTTGTCGGAAGCATCATACTAACAAGCCTACAATCGGCCGATCGGACGTTGGCCGAACATTTACGGCCGACAATCGGTACGTGTGTACGGGCCTTAAGCCCCTAAAGATGCAACGAAATTTCGGCGGCCGAAACATGTTGGCCGAAAATGGTGTTATCAGCACTTTGCTGAAAGGTGAAAAAGGTGCCGATAAGGCGCGGATAATGGCCGTGGGTCACACTGGGGTTGGAGGCGCAGCTGTGCAGTGAGGATGACTGGGTTGCTCATGCCCAGTGTTAGTGCAGTGCCGCCGGATGACGTCACTCACTGTGCGGCAACTGTGCACATTCCCCCACTGTTAGGACTCAGGAATCGGGAGCATACAGAGCTTTATGGGAGAGCAGGCTCCGTCCCTCCTGAATGGATACTGTGGCTACTACTGGATGGATACTGTGGCTACTACTGGATGGATACTGTGGCTTCCATATTCATTCTAAAGGTTAGCATTGCCGCTGAAGATCTTTCCAACTGCTCTCTTTGGGAAGTTGCAGGATTGACATCCAAACTACTAAACTATAAAAAAAAATACAGCATTGATTGATTGATATTTAGAAAGAGATAGCATTCAGTAATATGTGATTACTATACTGACAACAGGGTAGTGCATGTTTAAAATGTTGTCAGTATAGTAATCACATACTACTGAATGCTATCTCTTTCTAAATAGCAATCAATCAATGTTGTATTTTTTTTAATTATTATTATGTAGCATATGTAAAGGGCCCTTTCACACGGGCGCTCCATATGTCCGCAAATCATCCTATTTTTTTTGCGGATGATTTACGGACATAATGTAAGTCTATGGCATTGCGGATGTCAATGGAATACCATCCGCTGACATCCGATTTTCTTCCTTTCAGTTCTGTTCCTTTTTTTGGAATGGAACAGAACCCTATTTTTGTTCCGTTGAAAAAACGGAAAGGAAGCAAAATCGGATGTCAACGGTGTCATCCGCTGACATCCGCAATGCCCATAGACTTACATTATGTCCGTATATCATCTGCAAACGGATGGGATGATATGCGGACATACGGAGCGGATGAAACAAGTGTCATCCGCTCAGTGTAAAAAAAAAAAGCACCGGAGCGGATCGCAATGCGGTCCGCTCCGTGTGAAAGAGCCCTACGTTTTTTTATTTTCGTTTTGCATTTATTTTAATTGCTGTCAAATTTTTGTGTGTTACTTTATTAAAGCACTTATTTTACGTTACTGGGTTGTATTTTTTAAATTCATATTCATTTAAATTGATGATATTATTTTAAAAAGTCAAATATAATACAATTATATATATATTTTTTAAAAACTGTCATTTCTAGTTTCACTTTCGGCCAGGTGTGTCCTGAATTTTCAGCTTCGGCACCAAAATTTTCAGGAGAAAGAATTTGCCCAAAATAGTGTTATTCCGTACAAATTCTTTATAAAAAAAAAAAAAAAAAAGGGTTTACACTCACATGTAATAGTGTCTGCCCGACACAAGGAATCTCTGTATTTTTTATAAAAAGACAAATACCGAGATTCCTAGTGTCAGGCAGACATTATTACATGTGAGTGTAAACCCATTTTTTTTTTTTTTAAATAAAGTATTTGTACGGAATTACGCTATTTTGGACAATTTCTTTCTCCTCACATATCCCATCCCATCCATTTGCAGTGTAAGAGATTGGAGGATTTTGACCAACATGCTGGGCTGTGTTTATAGAGCATGTCTGCTGGTCTATAATTTGACCAGCTCTGCATCTGGTGAGTAAAGCCCCGTACACACGTACCGATCGTCGGCCGAACGATCGGCCGTCTTTTGTCCAGGGCTGTCTTGTCTGTTGAAAACTGCAAAAGACTGCACACGAATTTTGTCGGCCAACAACAGCCGACTGCAGAAGTGATGTCATGTGATGGTTAACTTTCCTTGTCTTTTTTCTTTTCTGAGCATGCCTAGTCTTGCAAATCTGCTGTCTGTCGGCCGAATTCTGTACTGACTGGCGAACAATCGGCCGTTCTGGTGTTGGCCAACAAAAATTTTAATGCCTGCACGACAGATTCTGTTCGGCCGAAAATGCGCTGTCGGCTGTCGGAAGCATCATACTAACAAGCCTACAATCGGGCCGATCGGTCGTCGGCCGAATCTTTACGGCCGACAATCGGTACGTGTGTACGGGCCTTTAGATCTAGAGGAAACGGTGTAGCACAGTTGGTGGGATTCCTCCCGTGTGGACACTAACGAACACATATTGATCATTGGACTCAAGCACTATTTGCACTTTTATTTATCACTTTGGGACTTTTTCACATGGACTATTTATTGATCAATTTTTTAATATTTATTTATTTATTTACTTTTATGGCATATGTCCATCCATTTTCTAGGACATTGATTGTCTTTAAATTTTACCAATGAGCTTATTTGCACTAGCACTTTTTGGATTTAGCAGCATTTTACAAAATTACCTTTATCGGAATACTGATTCTTTGTTGATATTTAGGTGTTTTGTACATTGCACTTGCAATTTTGGTATTGATTGCACTTTGTTAAGTATTTATTTTTATTTGGATATTGACTGTTTTTTTTAGATTATAGCAAGGAGCTCATTGCATTAGCACGTTGTGGATCAGATGTAATCATATTGAGCTCATTGCACTAGCATTTTTTGGAGTCAAACTGCAATTCCACAAAATTACCTTTGTCAGAATACTGAGTGTTTTATTCTGACATTCAGGTGTTTTGTACTTGCACTTTTTGTATTGATTGCACTTTGTGATTATTTATTTGCATTTTCAATACACACATTTATTTGTTTACAATTAACCAATTAGCACACCACACACAGTTTTAGTATCACCGACTGTACCACAGCAGTTTTTCTTGGATTGTGGAATTATAATAAAATTATAAAAAGAAAGGCAAGTGGAAAAGGGACCTTCACCCTAAGGCTCCATGCACACAGGGCGTCATAAAAACGAGCTCCAAAGCTGTTTCTTGACGCCAGGAAAAAGCAGCTGTAAAAACGTGCTTTTAGTAGCTTTTTCCATTTGCGTAATTGCACGTTTGACCATGTCGTTTTTAGCAGCGTTTTCTACTGTCTCCATTCAAAATCAATGGTTCCCTATGGCAGCCTATTGATTTGAATGGAAGGCGCATCGCAAGTCGGATCAGGATGATCCGACTTGCGGTGCGACTTGCGCTGTGAGAATCTTGAGGGGAAACTCCATGCCAAAATGGGGAAAAAAACAGCGTGGGGTTTCACCCCAGGTTCCAAACCAGGCCCTTCCGGTCTGGAAAAAAATGGTGTGGGGTCCCCCCCAAGATCCATACCAAACCCTTATCGAACATGCTTCCTACCCGGCAGCCCAGGAAAGGGGAGGGGACGAGCGAGCGGCCCCACCCCCCTGGACTATACCAGGCCACATGCCCTCAACATGGGGGGTGTGGGTGCTTTGGGGCAGGGGGGGCTCTGCCCCCCCACCCCAAAGCACCTTGCCCCCATGTTGATGAGGACAAGGGCCTCATCCCCACAACCCTGGCCGGTTGTGGGGGTCTGTGGGCAGGGGGCTCATCGGAATCTGGAAGCCCCCTTTAACAAGGGGGCCCCCCCAGATCCTGGACCCCCTCCCTATGTGAATGGGTATGGGGTACATTGTACCCCTACCCATTCACCCCATAAAAGTCAGTGTATGTAAATAATGACAGGAGACGTTTTAAAAAAGTTTAACGGGAACCATTAATTTTGAATGGAAGAAAAAAAACGTATAACGTGGCTTAACGCACGTTAAGCAACGTTATTCAGCCTTTAGCAGCTTCAGACTCTTTTACAGCTTGACACTGCAGCTCCAGAACGCACTGGTCCTGGGTTTTTTTTTGCAGCTATTAAACGCCTATGCCACTTGGAGCTCCTAAAAGCTCTATGTGTGCATGAGGCCATATAACATGGATTGGCGTTCTGCAGCTGCAAAACAAAACGTCTGACGCTGCTAACAGCAGCTCCAAAAACTTCCAGTGTGCATGGGGGCTAAATGTCACGTTTTATTGCTCTGCCTCCTCCTCTCTCCTTCACTTAAAACCATCTTTATTTTTGCTGCAAAGCAGCATTTCCATGTTTCTCGCTTAGGTGAGACTTTCTCCCTGCCCCCTGCGTGTATATAGATGTGCTTGGATCTTGAGAGAGCCCTAAGGCACATCTGCGCATGCGCCAGATTCCCCAGCCATCTGCGCACACGTTCTACCAAGGCACCTTTGCTGCCATTGTGCTATATGCTGGATGTCCAGTGTGTCCCTGTGCCTTTAAGTTTGGGTGGGCTCCTTCCAGGATCACCTGCCCTCTACCCACCCATGATAATGCATGTGCTTCCACTGTGGAGGCTCTCGGTTAGAGTTAGGACCGGGGTGCCTTGGAGCGGCTCTGCAGCTTACGCATGAATTTACAAATGTGTGCAAACGAAACCCCTGTTTTAACACATACTGTTAGACAGGATAATTTGGTTGGTTTGCAGGCTGGTCTGTAAGTTGATACGGGAATTTCTTTGGTTTTGTTTTGTATGCATTCCCTTTCCATGTGCTCCTTGCTGTAAAGGCCAGTTATAGGTGAAGAAACCTTTCTTGTCTTTGCACATGCATGGAAAATCCCCTGTGTGTACTCAGATGTTCTGACAGGCTCTACAAGCAGGACCTTAAGGACGGACATCTGCAACATAATGGTGGCACCCGAATGGGGGGGTTGAGCCACCTGGGAGAGGGACTGAAGTTCTGCTATAATAACTAATAGTAGCAAAAATGATAAGCTAAAGTGTTATTATACCTCCATTTAAAATGATGTAGAGCAGCATAGATCTTCACTTGCCTGCTGGTTTCCTCCTGTCATCTCACTTTGTCCATATTAAATTTTCCCTAGATTCTGCTGCCACTTTTAGGTTGGCTCCATTCCCTTGCATGGTCCCCTGGAGCCACCCTTACCAGCACACTCCCATCCAACATTGCACCAGGACGTTCCACCACCTCACACAGGGAGCTCAGAGCCCCATAAATGGGTTATTTCCCTGCTTTTCTTCCAGGGATTGGTTGGTAGCTATTGGTGGAGAGAAAAATTGATTGTTGGTCACACATGTACTTGTGTAAATGGCCCCTAAGGGTGATGAGATATCACATAGGTGATCCATATGATAAACTTGCTGCAGAGTTTTTCCCTTTTACAGAAAGCAATGGGGGCACTCTTTACAACTGGAGGAAAAGAGGTTTAACCTCCACAAATGGAAAGGCTTGGAGTGGAGGAACTTGACTGGCCTGCTCAGAGTCCTGACCTCAATCTGATAGAACACCTTTGGGATGAATTAGAGAAGTGTTTCTCAACTCCGGTCCTCAGGGCACACTAACAGGCCAGGTTTTAAATATTACCTTGGAGAGATGCAGACTAGAATACTGCAATCACTAAGCAGCAAATGCTATCACCTGTGATGTATTTCAGTTTTCCTGCAAACCTGGCCTGTTAGTGTGCCCTGAGGACCGGAGTTGAGAAACACTGAATTAGAGTGGAAACTGCGAGCCAGGCTTCTCGTCCAACATCAGTGCCTGACCTCACAAATGTGCTTCTGGAAGAATACACAAATATTCCCATAGACACACTCCTAAACCTTGTGGAGAGCCTTCCCAGAAGAGTTGAAGCTGTTATAGCTGCAAAGGGTGGGCCAACTCAATATTCAACCCTACGGACTAAGACTGGGATGCCAATGAAGTTCATGTGCGTGTAAAGGCAGGCGTCCCAATACTTTTGACAATATAGTATGTATATATATATATATATATATATATATATATATATATATATATATATATATATATATATATATATATATGTATACACACACACACCTAATGTGTGTTTGAACTTTCCTATACATATACTGTAACTATATTATATGACTTTTTGATGATGTGTACAGTGCACTAGCACCTGACCAGAAGTTCAGGGAAGCAGCAGTAAGGAGGAAGAAACCTTTCAGATGTAAAAAGTAAGTGTTTGGGGACAAAATAATAAAAAATCTGATATAAGTTTGTAGGATGAACCTGAATACTTTAAAGTGGAATTCAAGTCTAGAACTAACTAATCCTGAAATGGCTCCCATTCCTCATTTAGTACCCACACTAACTACTCTGTAGAACAGAGATCCTCAAACTACGGCCCTTCAGCTGTTGCCGGAACTACACATCCCATGAGGCATTATAAAACTCTGACATTCACAGACATGACTAGGCATGATGGGAATTGTAGTTCCTGAACAACTGGAGGGTCATAGTTTGAAGAACCCTGCTGTAGAAGAAAGATACATATACCTACCTATTTTTAGGGTGCTCCAGTCTGGTCACATGATTGGCTCCCAGCAGTCGGCTTCAGGGGAGAGGAGAGACAGTCCACAATGGATGCCCCTTAGTTAGCCAATGGGTAACTTCACTGCTCAGCCATCTCATCCATTGGGGGCGCTCTCTTCTCCCCGGAAGCTGACCGCTGAGAAGATCATGTGACTGGACCAGAACGAGAATAGGTAAAAATATCCATAATCCTTCTAACAAGTAGGTAGAATAGGAGTTAGAAGGGGTGGGAGCAGTTTTAAGCTTAGTTCTAGACTTGAATTCTGCTTTGATTTCTACAAAAACTAAGAAAAGGGACACCATTACTAGATTTCTACAGATGGTTTCCATATAATGCTATACCATTATTGTTGATATCAAATACCTAACCAACAGCACATGTCCCTAGCTTAAGACCATGTATTATATACAAGCATAAAGCACCAAGGTATAACAACTCCCAATAAGATTCCACTCACTGTATCTCCCAATATTAGGAGACCTCTCCTGCAAAATGTAAGTTTGACGGTACTTTCATTACATCCTCCCCGGACAGTCAATCTACCAGATGAAGGATTTTTTTTTCCTTTATATTTTTCTTACCTCCAGGTGGGGGGCTGCAGCACCAAGCCAGACCCAACGACACCAAAAGCAAAGCCACCAGAGTCTTCATTCTGGAGGAGACATCAGAACACAGAGAGTCAGTTACCATAATATGTTACAAAGGTGATTCTGCATCTCAGTTCCATCGTTGGTCCTTGAAAAATACCTTGTACCAGTATTAAAATAAGTCCTGTTTTGATCAGATCTGTAATTTTATATACACTATTTTGTCAAAAGTATTAGGATGCCTGCCTTTACACGCACATGAACTTTAATGGCATCCCAGTCTTAGTTAGGGTGACCACATGTCCCGGATTGCCCGGGACAGTCCCGCATTTGGCAGGTCTGTCCTGGGTCCCGGACACCTTTATTACGGGACAATACAGTGTCCCGGAATTGCATCTTGGGCTGGTCTAATGCCCCCTAAAAAGGCCGCCGCATCACCACTGTCACTCACTACCCTGGTGGACCCTTGCCCGGCCGAGACTTACTTTAAAGGAGATGTACAGCCAAAGCTCATATGGCTGTACATCTCCAATGGATCACAGGAGTGCAGATCGTTCTGCACTCCTGTGACCTGTTTTAAGCAGAGAGTGGGCTGAAGTCCACTCTCTGCTGACATCACAGATGTTGGTCCAGGCACTGCGTCATCACGACCCCAGAGTCGGGATCCGCCAGGTGCCTGGACCAACTCCCAGCTCAGCCTCTCAGCAAGCCGCTGAGAGCCTGAGCCGGCCGCTCCCTGCCCCTCCAAAGCTCAGCGCTCCAATAAGGAGGAGGGGACAGAGCAGAGAGCGGTGACTGACAGTCAGCAGCTCTCTGCTCAGGGAGCTGTCAGAACCGAGCAATCGGTGGTGTTCGAGTGCTTGGTTCTCAGTGCAGAGGCGCCGGGGGACAGATGCAGCATTGGACCGCATTCCCCTAGGTAAGTATAAAAAAAAAGAAACCCCATACTTCTCTTTTAAGTTATTCACCACCAGCCCCTGGTTCATTACCTGCAATCAGAGCAGAGGAGGATTTAATGGTTAGCTTCACCCAACTCCTCCATGTATCTTCTCTAGGCTATGTCGCAGGCTTTGGGTTGAAAGTGACACTGCATCTGGTGGCAGGCTATGGGTGGCAAGTGGCACTGCATCTTGTGGCAGGCTATGTCTGGCAAGTGGCACATTGAATCTAGTGGCAGGCTAAGGGTGAAAAGTGGCACATAGCAGCTAGTGGCAGACTGAGGGTGAAAAGTGGCACACTGCATCTGGTTGCAGGCGACGGTGGCAGGTGACACTCTGCATCTGGCGGCAGGCAACGGTGGCACGCTGGTGTCAAGTTAAAAGCTTAGGTTTCCCACTGATTCTGCATTATGGTGAGTTGAACTATTTCATTATATATTACAATGTAGTAAAGAAATAATGTGATTTGATCATCTTGACATCATATCAAGCATGGTGTGGGGATGTTTAAGTGCTAACTTCGGTTATTCGCCCGACAAATCACCCACCACCAAATTCCCGATTAACCCCGAGACCCCCTGCCTCACCTTTTTTTGGGAAGGAGGGGTGTCCCTGAATGGCAGTTTGGAAATGTGGTCACCCTAGTCTTAGTCCATAGGGTTAAATATTGAGTTGGCCCTCCCTTTGCAACTAAAAGAGCTTCAACTCTTCTAGGAAGGCTGTGCACAAGGTTTAGGAGTGTGTCTATGGGAATGTTTGACTATTCTTCCAGAAGCACGTTTGTGAGGTCAGGCATGATGACGAGAAGGCCTGGCTCACAGTCTCTGCTCAAATTCATCCTGAAGGTGTTCTGTCGGGTTGAGTTCAGGACTCTGCAGGCCAGTCAAGTTCCTCCATCCCAAACTCACTCATCCATGTCTTTATGGACCTTGCTTTGTGCACTGGTCCAAATCAATTGGTGGAGGGGGGATTATGGTGTGGGGTTGTTTTTCAGGGATTGGACTTGGCCCCTATATTCCAGTAACAGAACTCTTCAGGCGTCAGCATACCAAGACATTTTGGACGATTTCATGCTCCCAACTTTGTGGAAACAGTTTGGGAATGGCCCCTTCCTGTTCCAACATGACTGCGCACCAGTGCACAAAGCAAGATCCATAAAGGTATGGATGAGTGAGTATGGGGTGGAGGAACTTGACTGGCCTGCACAGAGTCCTCAATCTGATAGAACACCTTTGGGATGAATTAAAGCAGAGACTGCGAGCCAGACCTTCTCACTCAACATCAGTGCCTGACCTATGGAAGAATAGTCAAACATTCCCATAGGCACACTTCTAAACCTTGTGGACAGCCTTCCCAGAAGAGTTGAAGCTCTTTTAGCTGCAAAGGGTGGGCCAACTCAATATTGAACCCTACAGCCTAAGACTGGGATGCCATTAAAGTTCATGTGTGTGTAAAGGCAGGTGTCCCAATACTTTTGACAATATAGTGTATATATGACCCAACTTAAAGTAAAGCAAATCAAATACCAGAACTTTCATTTTTTAGTTTGTGACAAAGTGGCTGGAGCTGCAAAATGCGTGGCGCTATGACTTCCATCGGCCATTTTGTATTGAAGTTGATCTGTGAAGGAGACACCATCTTTGGGTCATACAGGTTACTCTAAGTAGGCTTGGGACAATATATGTTAGCACTTTGGCCCACAGTCATTGTTACAGCTAGTTTAACCAACACCGGGGCAGGTTCGTCCAGTGCCCAAGGCAAAGATGCAGAACTGCACCCCCCCCCCTTCCCCACTGGTAACACATCACATACAGTAGAATGCACATGTAGGAAGGTGCAGAGATTCCTCCGTCCAGTAGATGGCACTGTGACATTTTACAGATATAATAGAGTCTGTTAGGGTGTGGTCCCCTAGTGTACTTTAATAGTATTTCAGAGGGAGCAGCTGCCGGATCTTTTTAGATACGGTGTGGTGCACAAAATGCCAAAAGGAACAAAATTGTGCGTGTGATCACACACAAATTGCACTTAGGGTGTATCTATTAGTCCCCTCCCAAAGAGAAAAGACCCTCCCCTGAAACCACCCCCAGGGCACAAGACTCCTGATCGGGGAAGGCACTCTCAGATCCACCTAGCCAATAGGCCCGCAGACCCTGCATCTTATGACAAATGCTAGGAGGAGGATAGAGATTTGCAGAACATAAAAATTTGTTTTGGATTTGTTCATGAAGTTAATCATTTCATTTCATCATATTTGTTATGTTAGAATGATTCATTTTTAAGATTAATTTTGTATATTCGGATTCTTTTTTTAAAAATTCATTGTTTTCAAATTGTATTTGAAATTAAAATTGAAATTAATTACATTTGAAAAATTAATTTTAACTCAAATTTGAAAAAATACAGAAAGGTATAAAAGTGAAATAAGATGATGATTTCTAATTAAGCTTCTTTATAGAATAAAATATAAAAAATTACAAAATAACAGAATACAATAGAATAAAATATACTAGAATAGAATTGCATAGAATAAAACAGAATAGGATGAAATTGAATAGAAAATAAAATAATAGAAAGAATAGAACAGAATAAAACAGAATGGGATAGAACAGACTAGAAAATAATAAAATAGAAAGGAATAGAATAGAAAAAAAAAATAGAACAAATATAGATGTCTTCCAGTAATTTTGTAATTAAAAATTCTAATTTTGAAATTTGAATAATATTATATTCGTTTTTATTCTATTGTAACCTTTTGTAGTTTTTATATTCCATTTTTTTTCTATCCTACTCTACTCTATTCTTTTATTTTTGATTACACTTTACTATATTCTATCGTATTCTTTTCTATTCTATTCTTTTCTATTCTACGCTTTTCTTTTCTTTTCTTTCCTATTCTATTCTTTTATTCAATTTTCTGTTCTAGTCTGCCCTATTCTATGTTATTCCTTTATATTCTATTCTATTCTTTCCTATTGTGTTCTTTTATATTCTATTTTATTCTATTCTTTTCTATTCAATTCTGTTTTAGTCTATTCTATTCTATTGTGTTCCTTTATTTAAAATTATATTCTGTTTTAGTCTGTTCTATTCTTTTATTTTCTAGTCTATTCTATTCTGTTTGATTCTATTCTACTCGATTCTATAAAGCTGCCTAAGTAGAAATCATCCCCCTGTTTAACTTTTATACCTTACTGTGTTCATTGCAATATGTTTCCATTTCGAATAGAAATTAATTTTCAAATCTAAATTTATTTTCAAATATAAATGAATTTTTCAATTCATTCATTCAACTTTGCAATATTTCTGGTACTTTCTCTATGGTTAATATACAATATGATCTGTATTTATTGTATACAATTGTGACTCCCAGCTCAGGACTCAGTTTGAGTTCCTTTTTAGATGGCCAATTCCATTTTATTTTTGGATAGTTTTGTTTAGAGTAAATTTTAAATACTTGCAATCGTCTTCATGTTGTCAGATCTAGATATGATTATTTCTCTGATATAACATTTGGATCAGTGCCAGATTACCAAATAGGCAGAATACGCCCTGCGCCATACTGTTTAACCAGTTGAGGACCGCTCCCGTGCAGATATACTGTGGCAGGGCGGCCCTCCTGTGTGAAAACACATACATGTACATGATTTCGTGCATAGGTCCTGGGGCGTGCCGCCGGCGACCGGCTCCTGCTGTGATTTGGATCTCCCTGAGGAAGACACGTAGTCCCTGTGTCATCACACGTAGGGGAGGAGCCAGGTCAATGTCGGTGAACACATCGTCTCACAGCGAGAGTAACGCTGTCATATACAAGCACAGCAGTGAGCACAGCATCGAGCCACTCATCAGTTTACCCGCAAACTGTATAACCTGCCCGGATAGACTGGGGCACTCAAGCACCTGGCACATGTGAGTTTTATATGTGTTTTCTTATATAAAATGATGCTTTTATCAAACGATACTTGCACTATGGATCTGTGCTTCTTTCCTTATGTGTGAGCGCTGCTGAGCTCATTATCCCAGATTGGGAGCCTGAACACTGGAGGAAATCATCCACCCTTTCCCTGCTGGGATTTATATTCTGTTACTGACCAAGCTTAGTTGCGAGGTCACACTCCATGGGGTGAGCACCCACCTAACAAGGGGGTCACAAGAGTGGAGGTGATACGTCCGACAAACCGTCCTATTAATTACAGTTTACGGATTGTCATCTTTTTTGAGCACTGGTGATTGGGAATGTTTTTCAATTGATTCACAGATTTCTCTATGTATTTATTTACAAATTTGATGTTTAGCTATCACGTTATAGATTTTGTATTATACATGCACGTTGTTATGGATACATTTAGGTTCTGATTTTGCATTATATATATATATATATATATATATAGGTGTACTTCAGCAGTGAGGCCACGCCCCTGAAGACGTCAGTCATATGTGACGAAACGCCGCGTCGGGCCGCCCTTGCTGGACGCCTACATGCAATAGAGGACATTGGCTGCTACCTTGCTAACCGATTTGGAACCACGCAGGTCGGCGTGTGATTCGCACACTATACCCTTCTCAAATGTGAGTGCTATATATCTTTGCTTTACATCCAATAAAGTTTATGGAAAATACTGCACTATGAGGGGTTTTATTTCCTTCTTTTGAGTGGCTCCCTTAAGGTATACTGTCAAGGTATCAATTCTGGGATTCATCTTTGTGAAGAGGTCCGGTCCAATTCGTCACCGAGTGTGTTGCAGTTCTATGATAGTTCAAGGCCCAATATACATAACTATCTGGTAAGCGTGTTTTGAACACTCCTTTTGGTGGTGGATTCCTTTCACTTTACTGCAAATTGGTGCCGTGCAATATCACTGGTGGAAATGGACTTTATTTATGGACTTTGTTCATAATGTTTTAGCGCTACATATTTTATTTATTTTTTGATATATATATATGTATCTGATTTGCCACAATTTGCTTTACATATTCTATTTGCAAAGCACTTATATATCTCAATATTACATTAATTACACTTACCGAAAGGGGAGTGACTAGTGCAAGCAGCATAGTCCATTGATTCTGATATAGTAGCTCTCAGGATCACCCATTTAGCTCCATAAATGGTGTCAGTGGGAGAATTAGTTCCCCTTTTCCTGATCTCAGTAGGGGGAATAGTACCCCATCATTGGTGTCAGTGGGAGAATTAGTTCCTCATCCCTGGTGTCAGTGGGGGGAATAGCATCCCATCATTGGTGTCAGTGGGGGAAATAGTACCCCATCATTGGTGTCAGTGGGAGAATTAGTTCCCCATCCCTGATGTCAGTGGGGGTAGTAGTACCCCATCATTGGTGTCAGTGGGGGGAATAGTACCCCATCATTAGTGTCAGTGGGGGGAATAGTACCCCAACATTGGTGTCAGTGGGAGAATTAGTTCCCCATCCCTGATGTCAGTGGGGGTAGTAGTACCCCATCATTGGTGTCAGTGGGGGGAATAGTACCCCATCATTAGTGTCAGTGGGGGGAATAGTACCCCATTATTGGTGTCAGTGGGGGAATAGTACCCCATCATTGGTGTCAGTGGGAGAATCAGTTCCCCATCTCTGATGTCAGTGGGGGGAATAGTACCCCATCTTTGGGGTCAGTGGAAGAAATGGGGCCGCGGGTCCCAATTTGGAGATCCCTGTGTTAGAGGGTGGCTACCTTCATTTTTCATGGTTCCACTGTATGTATAAACATATCCCCACTCTGACTTACCTGCACTGCTTGTTCCAAACAAATAGAAGTGAGGGGGAAAAACAGAGGCTCCGGATCTCCCCAAGGACGTTACTAGGAGGCAGAAAAACAAAGTAAGATTAGAGGGGCGTCACTCAGTGGATATATATGGATGATATTTAAAGAAAAGAATATTGTAAAGTGAAACTTTAATTTAGAATTTAAATTAAAAAGAAGTTGATAATCATATAATGTTTCAAAACCATAAAGTGCATTGAGTATATTATCTTATTGATCAGGAACTGCCATTAATGGATAAGTAAGACACTTTCTGAAGCACACATAAACATAGGAATTCAAAAATTAATTAACAATGTCAGATTTTTAAATGCATTTACCACTTCCAGACCGCCCATATATACTGCGGCAGAGCGCAAAATCACGTATAGGTATGTGATTTTGTGCAGGGGTCCTTGGGGGCGTGGGTGCGCCACTGGAGCGCAGCCGCCGCTGTGATAAGACACAGCGGGAGCCAATCAGCAGGTCCCACGGTCGCAATGGCCGCTGGCCACCCGCGATCGTGCAGGAGAATGACGGAACGGCGGTAGACAGGGCATGTGGCTGTTCTGTCATAGAGGATGAATGAGATCTTGTGTTTCAGTTAAGCTGAAACCCAGATCTGTCTTTTAATCTAGCACATCCATCCCCCACACAGTTAGAAAGCACTCCCTAGGAGCACACTTAAGCCCTTAATCACCCCCTAGTGTTAACCCCTTCCCTGCCAGTGTCATTTCTACAGAAACAGTGCATTTGTTTTAGCACTGATCACTGTATTGGTGTCACTGGTCCCCAAAAAGTGTCACGTTAGTGTCGGATTTGTCCGCCGCAATGTGGCAGTCCCGCTAAAAATCGCTGATCTCATAGATGCCTTACTCTGTAATAGACTATTGTACTGGACTGAAGTCGATGTCTTGCAATGCTCTATGATGTTCTATCTAAAAAAAAAAAACTTTTTTGTGGGGAAAAAAAAATTGCAGATCTCCACCATTACTAGTAAAAACAAGAAAAAAAAATAGAAATGCCATAAATCTATCCCATTGTTTGTAGGCGCAATAACTTTGCCATAATTGACATAAATTGCCTAAATTGATGAAAAAATGTGATTAAAAAAAAATTCTGGAAATGTTATATAGCAGAAAGAAATATATAATATATAATATATATATATATATATATATATATATATATATATATATATATCTACACTGGGAAAGATATCCCAAAAGATGGAACCCACAGCTGGAACATGAGGTGTGCAGGTAGGTGCTGGGGTACGAAGCAAGGAGAGAAGTAAAGCAGACAGAGAGGAAAAAGAGAGAGGGGGGGGAGAAGGGGGGAAGAGAAGAAAAAGGGGGGACAAGAGGAAGGAAGGGGGGAAAAAAGGGGGGGGAAGGGGAAAGAGACAAGGGAATGATGAAGGAGGAAAGGAACAGAGAAACAAGAAAGATGGGACCCAAGGGTCAGAAAAGAGGATGGGAGGGCTGGTGGGACTTTTAAGGTACCAGATAATTCAAATTAATAAAGACATTGTTAAAAACTTGAAATATTTATTATCATAACATCTTTAAAAACAAAGACAGACAATACAACATTGGTACATATATTTTGACGTTTACAAAAGAGGAATGTGTAAGACACAAGGCAGAAATGAACGATAAAGATGAATAGGTCCAATGATGAACATCGGACCAATCCCGACATGTTTCGCAGGCAACAGTGCACCGCTTCTTCAGGGGGATAAGAACATATCAATGTACAGTGCCTTTTAGTATCCTGTATAATACAGCAACAACAGAAATTTGTTATTGGTTCAAATACATATATGTATAGCATCAAACATAAAATGCATGCAAATATGGAACATCAAGATGCATCCGAAACCGCCACCACAGAGAGATCCACCACCAGACCGATTGGATGAAAGCACTCCCCAAGAAGAACGTCTCCCCAGCGGATGTGGAGGGGCATATGAGGCAAGATAGGGATATAAGTGTAATAAACTAAAAACCCTCCACCACCGAAAAGGGAGGGGGGGAAAAAAAGGAATAAAAACGGGAGGCAAAGAGGAAAAGCCATTTTGACTATATGAATGTGTCTATTTTAGACACTGAACAAGGTATATATACCAGCTTTATATACAGGCTTTTCCTCTTTGCCTCACGTTTTTATTCCTTTTTTTTCCCCCCTCCCTTTTCGGTGGTGGAGGGTTTTTAGTTTATTACACTTATATCCCTATCTTGCCTCATATGCCCCTCCACATCCGCTGGGGAGACGTTCTTCTTGGGGAGTGCTTTCATCCGATCGGTCTGGTGGTGGATCTCTCTGTGGTGGCGGTTTCGGATGCATCTTGATGTTCCATATTTGCATGCATTTTATGTTTGATGCTATAGATATATGTATTTGAACCAATAACAAATTTCTGTTGTTGCTGTATTATACAGGATACTAAAAGGCACTGTACATTGATATGTTCTTATCCCCCTGAAGAAGCGGTGCACTGTTGCCCGCGAAACATGTCGGGATTGGTCCGATGTTCATCATTGGACCTATTCATCTTTATCATTCATTTCTGCCTTGTGTCTTACACATTCCTCTTTTGTATACGTCAAAATATATGTACCAATGTTGTATTGTCTGTCTTTGTTTTTAAAGATGTTATGATAATAAATATTTCAAGTTTTTAACAATGTCTTTATTAATTTGAATTATCTGGTACCTTAAAAGTCCCACCAGCCCTCCCATCCTCTTTTCTGACCCTTGGGTCCCATCTTTCTTGTTTCTCTGTTCCTTTCCTCCTTCATCATTCCCTTGTCTCTTTCCCCTCCCCCCCCCCTTCCTTCCTCTTGTCCCCCCTTTTTCTTCTCTTCCCCCCTTCTCCCCCCCCTCTCTCTTTTTCCTCTCTGTCTGCTTTACTTCTCTCCTTGCTTCGTACCCCAGCACCTACCTGCACACCTCAGGTTCCAGCTGTGGGTTCCATCTTTTGGGATATCTTTCCCAGTGTAGATTATATACAGATTAGGGATGTGGTACCCTTTGTTTATAATTTTGTGATACAAACACACCTTCCATTTGAATATATATATATATATATATATATATATATATATAAACAATATTTTTTTCTTTTTTTTCAGAATCATCGCTCTTTTTTTGTTTATGGCGCAAAAAATAAAAACCGTACAGGTGATCAAATGCCACCAAAAGAAAGCTCTGTTTGTGGAGAAAAAAAGACATCAATTTTATTTGGGTACAGCGTCACACTACCGTTAAAGCAATGCAGTGACGTAACGCAAAAAATGGCCTCGTCATTAGAGGGTAAAACCTTCCGGAGCTGAAGTGGTTAAATTCCCCCCAAATATAATTTGAGTTGTCACTAGAACAGGAATGTAGGGGAAATCTTTCAATGGGGACACTCCAGTTCCAGTGACAGCTAAGAGGGGACTGCCCTCCTATCGGAGAAATTTCCTCTCACTTCCTGTTGTGTCTACAGGACTGAAGTGAAAATAAATCTCTTGAACAGAATGCATATCAAAGTGAAAGGAGTGTTACCTATTCCTTTCTGTATCCTTATAAGAAAAAAAAAATAAAGCTGTGGTATTAGATACATTTTACCTTCTCTGATGACTTTGTGCCCCATGTGCTTAGCACCCTAAGCAGTTTCTACTGTCTGGCCCCTCCCCTTATGTACACCAACCGGTATTACTGCATAGGAAGGTACTTACCTGTACTGAGTTTTGTAGCTTTTGGAACTCAATCAGTCTCTAACATGTATTTATACAGCAGTTTGTTTTTCATATTGCCTCCCACACCACATTCCTATTTCCCCCGAGGGTGAAGAAACTGGCAAGAATGCTATAAGTTACCTAATGCCAGGATTTTTTGGGAAGGGTTCGGGGAAGTTGTTTTGAAACATTTTTCTTGGGAAACAGAAACTATCCAGTTACATAACCAGCACTGCCATCAAAATAGGGAAACTATAACATTAGATATAAGAAATTGGATGATATTACAGAAAGGTTCTGAACTGGTCCAAGTGGACAAATGCTCAGAGTTTAAAACCTAAATACTGTAGGTTTGTAGACCTGAACTTTCACCTAGGTGCTAGTGAATCTCTGTAGGCTTGTTGTTGTCAATTAATGTAATCCAACTACATCTTACAGACCCTCAAAAGAATCCTTCAGACCTGGTGGCTACAAAATTAACAGCGGGGAAGGAAGAACCTAACTGTGTGAATGCACCAAACCAAAATAGCAATCACAGGGATCTGAGAATGATCCTGCTGTTAGTACACATTATGCGCTACATCCAGATGTAAAATGGTATAAACCAGCAGAATCACCTAGCGACCGGAAAAACAGTTACGTGGACCTTGCTTGTGATGTGCTGGTGTCAGATATCCTAACCCTGATCGAGCCATCGTAACAACGGGTCAATATAAAAATTGTATTGGACCTTTAAGGTTATTTTATTAGTATTGTTATCTTATCGCAAGGCATTGATGTTGATGTAGGTGTAGGCAATCTGGTTTCTGAGTAAGTTGTTTCTGCACCTCAGAGCAGCCTTTCTGAACCAGGGTTAGATGGAAGTCTAGGGTTCCTCCAGAGTTTGCTAGGGGTTCCCTGAGCATTGAGCAATTTCTGCCTCTCAGATAAGATGGGTATAGAAAAAAACTCATTTTGGTGCTTTGCATCCTGAAATGAAGAAAAGATACAGTTTTTGTTTTATTCAGTTGTATTTACTCAGCGCAACTTATAACATCCATTCAAAGATATAACAACAACATGTCAGAAAACAAAAACTGATTTACTGAGTTGAAAAAAAGGATTACCCCTCCTACAAATGACCTGTTAACTCAATTAGGTGTAGCTAAATAGCTTCTCAGATGCACACAAAGCCATTTGACTTTGAACTGTGATCATTTTGATTAGCTCAGCATGAAAAAAAAGCTTTCCTGGAGCATTTCAGTCCCTGGTAGTGCCAAGCAATGAAGCAAACAATCAACTATGGGTGGCAAGGCATTTTTCATCGGGATCAAGTTGTGGACAGGCACTAGTCAGGAGATGGATACAAAAAAATGTCAAAGGCTTTATCAATGCCTAAAAGTGAAGTCTATTATTAGGAAGCAGAAGGTATTTGGTACAACACGGACCCTCCCTGGATCAGGACATCACTCCAAACTGGATCAAGGAGCCAGGACGAAACTGGTCAGAGAGGCTACCAGAAGGCTTACAGCAACTCTGAAGCAGTTGAAGGAATTTATGACAAAGAGTTGTCATTGTTTGCATGTGACAACAATATGACAAATTCTCCACAAATGTGGCTTGTATGGGAGGAGTGCAAGAAAAAAAAAACCTAATCCTTTAGAAAGGCCACAGCTGGATAAAACAAAAACTATGTCTGCCTTCATTTCAGGCTGCAAAGCAACAAAATGTGATTATTTTAAAGGGGGTGATTATTTTCTATACCCATCGTATCTGTAAAGGGAATAATTCTTCCCAACAACCACGAGTGTAAGGATCATCCTTTCCACTGACCATCACACCAATGTATCATGAGTTGTAGACATAGTCATTTCTAGCAGGGGTTCCCTGAGAACAGCAATTTTATTTAAGGGTTCCTCAGTGTTGAAGAGGCTGAGAGAGGCTGCTCCAGAGGTTGCTAGGAGTTCCTTTAGGAATGAGCGATTTCTGTCCCTCATAAATAACCACTGACACCAATGATACTTTTAGATATCTGTAAAAGGGGATTCTTCCTACTGACCATTAATTTAATGAACATTGTTTCCTATTGGCCATCACACAAATGTAGTGTGAGTTGTAGATACAGTAATTATCAGGGGTATCCTGAGACTGGAATGTATTTCAAAGTATAATGCACCCTAATGAGCTGCTGGTTTACTTGGTCCTGTTTCCCCATTTAATGCACACACAGCCAGTCACACAGCCTGTCTAGGGCAGGGTGTCCAATCTATGGCCCAAGACGGCTATAAATGTGGCCAACACAAAACCATAAACGTACTTAAAAATGTTTATTTTTATTTGTAATTTTTTGAAAAAATATGTTTACACAAGCGGCCAAAGAAATTAAGCCTCTCCCTACATTTTATAAGTTTTATCTTACCAGAGAATAATCTCCCACTCTTTACAATCATGCCTTATTCATGTCATCAGCTTCCAGAGGCACCTATATTTGTGAGCAACTACAGTATTTTCAAGGATGGAGCACATAAGGGCCAAAATTAGAACCAAAGTATCTGAGGAGCACCTTGAGAATTCATTAAGAATTGCTACATCCGTCCAACCAGATATTGATGTGTTAGTTTAAAAAAAAAAAAAAAAACAGTGTCAGATATTCCACTAGTTTTGTGTTGCCCTCCTTTACTTTCCTAAAAAAAATATTACGAAAAAAGTTTTTTCCCCGGATCACTATATCAAAGATTGTTAAGTTGTGATCTGCCCAACTTTTTCGGCTAATCAGCTATTGTTATTGTTAGTGTATTTTATGTGTGGCCCAAGACACTTGCCCTTTTTACAATGTGGCCCAGGAAGGTCAAAGTTTGGACACCTAGTTCTAGGTAGGGTTTTTATTGGGAACGACGAACTTAGATAGGGGTAGGGAGCATAGGATACACTGATGAACTCCAAAACTAAACAACTTTAGGACCCCCTCAATTTCTGGGTTCATTGCACAATACTGCTGGCTGTACTGAACAACTTGAATGTCCCACAGGTTTCATAATGTTGCAGGTGACTTGTACTCCCTCCGGAGTTAAAAACTTCACACAGTCACTTTCCTTCAGCAATGAGGGTCATCTACTCACGTAGCCACAGGATCATTGGTTGCCTCCTGCCGATATCTACCAGGCTCTTCCTAGTGAGGGAGATGTAGACTCAAACCACCATAGGACAGCTGGACTCCAACTTCCACCCGGCTCTCACTCCAGTAGGCTTCCTGCAGACCCAACGTGATCCTTGGACACAGATATGTAAATAGGCCCCTCAGCCTAGCTGGGACCTCAGTGTCTTCCATAAAGTGGATATAACCCCTCACATATACCCAGTGAAGTGAACAGCCTCAGATGATACACATAGATGAAACAAATCTCCCTACATACGTTTTACATGTACAGTATATCTGCAGTCTTCAGCTTTCTAGAATTGTTCATCCTGTTTCAGCATTGGGAGGGGAGTCTGGGCATACACTATGTGTGAGCTGATTGGAGGAAAGGCACATCCCCCCCCCCCTCCCCTCCACATAGGCAGAGGAACAAAGAAACTTGCAGAGCTGTGCTGTGAATAGACAAGCTCATTTATCTGTGTCTAAGTTACCTCCCCAACACAAATTTCCAGCTGCTTCTATCTCGTGTCATGTGAGAGAGCTTATCAGAAGTAATTATGCTGATAACAGAGGAACAGAACAGCAGAAAGACACAGGACTTAGGGCTTTGGAGAGAGATAAATAAACACTACAGATATATGTGCCCAGGTCTGATTTCATTAATGGGGTTTACATTCACTTTAAGGTTTCCTCCAGGAACCTGCACCAGGTTGAAAAGCCCACAGGGGTCTCCTCCTGCAGGACTGGACCCAGAAACACTGCACAGGTTGCCCAGACCTCAGACTGTTTATGGGCTCTTTCTCTACCTTCTGGGCATATCTTCCCAGGTTGGGGTCCCATATATATATTCAGGATGCCTGTTCTGCCTTTCCTCCCACTATACTTCTAGAATCCTCTAGAAGATACGGGGGAGTAACAGAACAGCAGCCTGTGAAACATTGAACAGCCCTAGGTAATCAACCACTGCTCTACTGAGTACAGTGGAGCTAATAAAATTCACACAGCAGCCTACTCTACACTAGGAGGGTTCTACAAAGGGTTAGAAGATAGAAAATCATTCTGGCTCCCAAACCAGTTGTTGAGACCTGTGCTTGTAATCATGTTCAAAGAAATATCATTAAAGATCCTGTTCACTTCTAGTCCATCTTTGTTGTTTTCAATCTTGAGCCCCGATGAAGTGGGTGGCTTTGGACCCCCAAAAATAATTGGGTACTCTTTCTGTTGCCCCTCTGACCCTCATTGGAATAAAGTTGTATCTCAACCTTTTAGCAGTGGTGTGGCACACTGATTTACACTTTGCTACATTACATATAACCTATGGGTCACTTAATAGGCAAGCACTCTTGTGATGGAACATCCAATCCCTCAGCTTGGGTGCTTCTGTCAATATACAGCTTCCTCCAGTCTGGAACCAGGAACCAGGTATTATAGCAGAATATTGCACCCAAGGTATAGACGACACTAGCTTGGGTGCACACTGGAACTCACTTTATTGAAAATGTACACAGAACATATAGCACACAAGATCAGCTACAGCCTGTTAAAATTATTGCATACAATGCAAACTGTAAACAGGAATATAATTAACATAGCTAAGGAACACCCAAGATGAGCATAATGCTAATACACATCCAGCAACTAATAACTGACAGTGATTAATCAACATGAAGTAATTAACAACTAGTCACTTATACAAGCCTAGGTGCCCAGACCATTCTTTGATTAATCAGGGATCCCACAATGGTTCAATAACAAGGTGGTCAAAATATTAGTCACATCTCCAAGAGATGATCAGACAGACAGAAACAATAGGTGACTCAATTAACAATGGGAATACACACCTAGGAGGCACACAGTGCACAATAAACACATAACATCTTGATAAACAGACTATAACAGGTGACCCCAGTATCACGTTGGTTTGAGCTGAGCATATTAACATCTGCTCTGAGTCTCACAATCTAAAGCAGCCATTGCTGGTTTGGGCACAAAGGACCTAAGTCTGTGTTGGTTTCAGGAAGACATGGACCCACATCTGAAGCAAAATCACTCCAAGGTTCCCCCAGTAACACACTTACCAAAGAGTAGTGCTCCCTTCAAAGCCAGGGCCCATAGTCAGTAGGCAAGAGGCCACCCGGCAGTCCCTTCCAAAAGCCCTAGTTCTGGTTTGGTCCGTCACAGCCCTCTTTAGAGCATGAGAGATAACACCTCCAAGGGGTAATTGGCCAAGGGTTAGAGTCTATCCCAAAGCCATACCTCTATGAATTGGGGAGTGTGAAAAATGAGCATGGCAGTTATGTACCCCCCCCCCCACCAACTATACCATTACAGCCCCCCCCTCCCCAGTACCAGTACTGCTCCCCCAGTACAGATCTCTAACCCATCACCAATACAGCTCACCGTAATACAGATTCTCCCCCACCAGTACAATTCCCCCTCACCAGTAAAGCTGCCACCAGTACAGCTTCCACAGTACAGCTCTCTGCCCACACTCTAGTACAGTTTCCCCGATACAGATCCCACCACCACCAATACAGCTCTCCACCAGTACAGTTCCCCCAGAAAAGATTCCCCTCCTCCCCAGTTCAATTCTCCCCTCCAAGAAATCCACTTACCAGGCCAGGAATTTCAGCGTGAAATGAAGTCTTACCTTGGTTCTGTCATGTGATCAAAGCTAAGTAGGAGCTAAAAATCACCTTCACAACTGCTGATTTTGTTCTTGGGTTTGGATACACTTTAAGTACAAATCACAATCTGGGTTATGCATAATCCACCTCCCATAGGGGTAAACAACTGTTCAGTATGAATCGAGTAGCAATACATTATCTAATGTTAGTGTTTTTTTCTTAGTATAAATGCATATTTTTGAATTTTTTATTTCTACAGTATTTCCTAGTTTGGGCATCAATGTATGTGCAGCCAGGTGCTTAACTATGAATAGAGAGTGAGAGAAACACTGGCTGATGCGTTCTGTAGCTGCTGCCCTGTGATACTGAATTGGCTAACAGCTATATCAGTAAGGGGAGGAATATGCTGAGCAGCAAGAGTTAGTCAGGAAGCCCTGAACTGTGGGAACTGTAGGCTTGAGGAGAGAGACTATTGTAAATTTAATTTGCCCAGAGAGAGTTTGCAAATAGAAGAGGAAATATCTGTATTTTTTTTAAGCTGGACAGTACAGAGCTTTCTCTTGCAGTGGAGGAGATCGGAGGGTGAACATCGCTGTACAGTGTGCACCATCAGTGGCAGAGGGATCTGGAGTACTGAGTGCAGGCAGAGTCACCTGGAAGCAGAGCAGAGAGTGGACAAATCACTTTGTGTGACTAGATGGTGAGCTGCAATATCGCTGCAACTGGTGAGCGGCTGCTGTGAAGATTTACTATCTGCTGCTAGATAAAGAGAATAAGCCCTTTCGGAATTGACCATACAGCCATCTAGTAGCCTTATTTGCTGCTTGCATGGACATGGGTGTGACTGGAACTGTACTTATGTGCACCAACGGTACAACTGGTCCCCAATGATAGCCAGCTGAAGAGTTAGGACTAAAAACTTACCTTTGCAGCTGTTACACAGAAACCTTCACCAATTGCTTATGTAGAGACCTTAGGCAACATCTGCTGACCTGAATCCTCAGTCTGTGCACATTAAGGATACACCACTGACCCTAACTGCACACCAGATAAAATCTTGAAGTGGGTCAGATGTGGCTTGCTTGGCCGTAGTTTAGAGACCCTTGCCTTAGACATAGATATGGTTCCTCTAGTAGTGCATTGTTGTGTAATGGGAAAGTGTGACAAATCAGGGTAATAACTGAGCATGGAATAATTGATTTAGTGGAGTGGAGAACAAGCAGAGTGTACAGGAAGTTAGGAGCTCACTGGATTTCTAGCAGAACAACAGCTATTTTTCTGTACTTGATGCAAAACGTGGGGAAACGGGCATGTATTGCAGAGATTTACTGAATATTGTTTTTTTTATTTTGGCCAGGCATACGCTTTAACTTCTATAGAGAAAAAATACAGATACAGTATAATGTGAACAAATGGCTGTGTACACACACTACTATTGGTTAAGGATACAATAAGATACTACTTTCTACACTTGTGTCCAGTTGTTTCTGTTGTACCGTTCATTTAGGGTGGTCATTCCAGTATTTTTTTTTTTTAAATAATTGCTCAATTACAAATTTAACAACATCAGACAACATCCAAATGTTGCTGCTGTGTACAGGAAATATGTGGTGTATTGCGCATTATTTTTTAATTATATGGATGGCAAAGTACATAAAAGAAGTTTGTATTGTACATACTACAGAAATCTGATGCAACTTTCCAGTGGCACGGATACAATATGCAGCCAAAATTTTGTAGGCACCCTTCCAATGATTGAGTTCAAGTGTTTCCAGTGAAGAGTACTATTCGTACTACAGCAAACAAAGACATTTTTTACAAATATGCTCTTTCAACCTTATGGTAACAGTTTGGTGAAGACCCTTTTCTGTTCCCGCATGACTGTGCCCCTGTGCACAAAGCCAGCTCCATAAACACTTGGTGTGACCAGTTTGGTGTGGAGGAACTTGAGTGTCCTGCACATAGCCCTGACCTCAACCCTACTGATCACCTTTGGAAATGCTGAATGTGAGCCAGGTCTTCTCATCCATCAGTAGCTGACCTCACAAATGGGCACAAATCCCCCCAGACACACATCTAAACCTTGTGAAAAGCCTTCTTAGTACAGCAAAGGCTGCTAGAGCAACAAAGGGAGAGGGGGATAACTCTTTATCCATGAATATGGATTTGGAATGAGATATCGAACAAGCTCATATGGGTAACAGTTTGAGAAAGACCCTTTTCTGTTCCAGCATGACTGTGCCCCTGTGTAAAAAGCCAGCTCCATAAAGACATGGTTTGACCAATTTGGTGTGGAGGAACTCGATTGGCCTTCACAGAGCTCTCACCTCAACCCTACTGAACACCTTTGGAATGCATTGGAACACTGATTGTGAGCCAGGTCTTTTTATCCAGCATTAGTCCCTGACTTCACAAATAGGCAAACATTCCCATAGACACTTCAACATTTTTTGGTTTAGTTTACACTTGCAGTTGAAGGGTGATAAAAAATGGGTGGCTCAGCCAGGTTTTTACTAACCCCCAATGCCTACCATCAAGCTGCAAAGGCACAAAAGTGCCTCCAAATGTGACATATTCAAGCAAATGGAGCTGAGTCACAACTGCAAGCTAACACTAGGCTCACTATTGTAACACATTATTCACATTCAAACAGTCCGTTTGTATAAAAAAAAAAAAAAAGTAGGCATTTATAGTATCTCACAAAAGTGAGTACACCCCTCACATTTTTGTAAATATTTTATTATATATTATATTATATCTTTTCATGTGACAACACTGAAGAAATGACACTTTGCTACAATGTAAAGTAGTGAGTGTACAGCTTGTATAACAGTGTAAATTTACTGTCACCTCAAAATAACTCAACACACAGCCATTAATGTGTAAACCGCTGGCAACAAAAGTGAGTACACCCCTAAGTGTAAATGTCCAAATTGAGCCCAAAGTGTCATTATTTTGTTTGGCCACCATTATTTTGCAGCACTGCCTTAACCCTCTTGGACATGGAGTTCACCAGAGCTTCACAGGTTGCCACTGCGGTCCTCTTCCACTCCTCCTTGACGACATCACGTAGCTGGTGGATGTTAGAGACCTTGCACTCCTCCCCCTTCCATTTGAGGATGCCACACAGATGCTAAATAGGGTTTAGGTCGGGAGACATGCTTGGCCAGTCCATTACCTTTACCCTCAGCTTCTTTAGCAAAGCAGTGGTCTTTTTGGAGGTGTGTTTGGGGTCGTTATCATGTTGGAATACTGCCCTGCGGCCCAGTCTCTGAAGGGAGGGGATCATGCTCTGATTCAGTATGTCACAGTACATGTTGACATTCATGGTTCCCTCAATGAACTGTGCACAGCACTCATGCAGCCCCAGACCATGACACTTCCACCACCATGCTTGACTGTAGGCAAGACACACTTGCCTTTGTACTCCTCACCTGGTTGCCGCCACACACGCTTGACACCATCTGAACCACATAAGTTTGTCTTGGTCTCATCAGACCACAGGACACGGTTCCAGAAATCCATGTCCTTAGTCTGCTTGTCTTCAGCAAACTGTTTGTGGGCTTTCTTGTGCATCATCGTTAGAAGAGGCTTCCTTCTGGGACAACAGCCATGCAGACCAATTTGATGCAGTGTGCGGCGTATGGTCTGAGCACTGACAGGCTGACCCCCCACCCCTTCAATGCTGGCAGCACTCATACGTCTATTTCCCAAAGACAACCTCTGGATATGAAACTGAGCACGTGCATTTAACTTCTTTGGTCGACCATGGAGAGGCCTGTTCTGAGTGGAACCTGTCCTGTTAAACTGCTCTATGGTTTTGGTCACCATGCTGCAGCTCCGTTTCAGGGTCTTGGCAATCTTCTGATTTTATTGCATTTTTAAATACATCATAATTAAGTACAGATTGGGAGTTGCCCCTTAGGTGCCATAATCCTAATAGTTAACGAAGAAAAAGGAAAAAATGGATGGTACAACCTAGGTTGCCCAAACATATATTGGCGGACTTTAAAGGCACAGGCTGAGTAAGCACAATCATAAATTTAAAATCGTTACATTTATTAAGAAAATTTAAAAGAACAAAAAAAAGGATATATTATACAGACAGTAACATAGATAAATATTTCCATATACATTCAGAAATAGTATGCAAGCATTGTTTGTAATTAATTAGTGAGGGTTACAGCTGTTGTACGAATCTGGTAAGGTCAACGCGTTTCGCATTATGCTTCCTCAGGACCCCAGATGGTTGGGTAACCTCTTGATAAAAACAAAAATACATACCATACGTTACTTTTTTATATATATGCATACATTTATAATGATAATTACACAGATATACATTTTTTACATATATATATTTTATATTACATAGCCGTGGGAGCAACAGAAAGAGTGCATAGACCCACCTCCTCACAATGCGGTGCACCGTACTGTCCACCGGGAGCTATGCTCGATGGGGGGGCAGATCATAACACCACCTAGGTTGATAAATTATCGAATAACACTATGTACATTTTTTTAGATTTATTCTAGCATATAATATATATGGTAATATGTAGCAAGATCATAATTACCTAAAAAGTTATAGGATGGATATAAAAAGAAAGAGGACGGCTGGGTGGAGGATGATGTTTCAGTCAGTTGAGCGTTTTACACCTGAATATAGATTGTATATTTGTGAACCTTTTATTCTTACAGATTCTTAAATTTACTTACGGTATAATATATTTATTTTATTTACCTGTAAGTACATGGATAGGGATTTGAGTGCAATTATTCTGTGAGTTAGATATGCCACACCAAAAAAGAGGAAAAAAGGAAAAAGAGGGGGGGGGGAAAGGGAAAAGGGGAAAATGTGGGAAGGGAAGGGAAGGGGAGGAAATTAGGCAGGGAAACGGAAGAGAAGGGGAAGGAGAGGGAGAGGGGAGGAAAGGGGGAGAGGGGGAGGGGGAAGGGGGGAGAAAAAGGAAAATGAACGGTGTGTGTATATGTAATCGCAGGTATACAATGTTATTTAGATATTCTTTAAGATATTTGTCTTCATGAGATCTATAGTGGGGAGAAAAAATATAAAAGAGGATGTAAGAATATAATTTGCATCTGAGTGCATATTCCCCTTAAGCCCTCTTTTTCAAGGGGATTGTTGTTTCTTAGATACTTACAATTAACTTGTATGCTTCCACTCGGACAATAAAAGTGTCCTTGTTATAGAATATCTCAGATGGCTTGTTATAAAAAAGAATAGGCAGACCCGTGTCCCACTAATGATGGTAAAGTAGTCATCTCATGCTGAAGGTAAAAGGTAGAGAGGTAGTATATTGGTATTAGATATTCTATGGGGTTGTACAGGCTATGCTCAATCGTGCTATATATTAGCTATCTTTCACATAAGGGAGCGATGTACTCACGTGTAGCTCTGTCTGTCCTCTGTCCAGGGAAAAGATATGGCGGCTGGGATATGATAGAGGACAGACAGAGCTACACGTGAGTACATCGCTCCCTTAGGTGAAAGATAGCTAATATATAGCACGATTGAGCATAGCCTGTACAACCCCATAGAATATCTAATACCAATATACTACCTCTCTACCTTTTACCTTCAGCATGAGATGACTACTTTACCATCATTAGTGGGACACGGGTCTGCCTATTCTTTTTTATAACAAGCCATCTGAGATATTCTATAACAAGGACACTTTTATTGTCCGAGTGGAAGCATACAAGTTAATTGTAAGTATCTAAGAAACAACAATCCCCTTGAAAAAGAGGGCTTAAGGGGAATATGCACTCAGATGCAAATTATATTCTTACATCCTCTTTTATATTTTTTCTCCCCACTATAGATCTCATGAAGACAAATATCTTAAAGAATATCTAAATAACATTGTATACCTGCGATTACATATACACACACCGTTCATTTTCCTTTTTCTCCCCCCTTCCCCCTCCCCCTCTCCCCCTTTCCTCCCCTCTCCCTCTCCTTCCCCTTCTCTTCCGTTTCCCTGCCTCATTTCCTCCCCTTCCCTTCCCTTCCCACATTTTCCCCTTTTCCCTTTTCCCCCCCCCCCCCCTCTTTTTCCTTTTTTCCTCTTTTTTGGTGTGGCATATCTAACTCACAGAATAATTGCACTCAAATCCCTATCCATGTACTTACAGGTAAATAAAATAAATATATTATACCGTAAGTAAATTTAAGAATCTGTAAGAATAAAAGGTTCACAAATATACAATCTATATTCAGGTGTAAAACGCTCAACTGACTGAAACATCATCCTCCACCCAGCCGTCCTCTTTCTTTTTATATCCATCCTATAACTTTTTAGGTAATTATGATCTTGCTACATATTACCATATATATTATATGCTAGAATAAATCTAAAAAAATGTACATAGTGTTATTCGATAATTTATCAACCTAGGTGGTGTTATGATCTGCCCCCCCATCGAGCATAGCTCCCGGTGGACAGTACGGTGCACCGCATTGTGAGGAGGTGGGTCTATGCACTCTTTCTGTTGCTCCCACGGCTATGTAATATAAAATATATATATGTAAAAAATGTATATCTGTGTAATTATCATTATAAATGTATGCATATATATAAAAAAGTAACGTATGGTATGTATTTTTGTTTTTATCATGAGGTTACCCAACCATCTGGGGTCCTGAGGAAGCATAATGCGAAACGCGTTGACCTTACCAGATTCGTACAACAGCTGTAACCCTCACTAATTAATTACAAACAATGCTTGCATACTATTTCTGAATGTATATGGAAATATTTATCTATGTTACTGTCTGTATAATATATCCTTTTTTTTGTTCTTTTAAATTTTCTTAATAAATGTAACGATTTTAAATTTATGATTGTGCTTACTCAGCCTGTGCCTTTAAAGTCCGCCAATATATGTTTGGGCAACCTAGGTTGTACCATCCATTTTTTCCTTTTTCTTCGTTTACATCATAATTAAAACTGTTTGATAAATATCTGAATACATTATTGTCATTCAAGCACCCGCATTACCTTTAATCTTTATGTGAATAGACTGGTTCAAGAGGTGGGAAAAGAAGAAAGGATCCCTTGTGCTACACATTCACTGAGTTATGTAATAGTGAGGAGAGAGACAACCTCAGCCTGGGCTTCTGCCGTGCCGCATCTCCAACGCGTTTCGCTCTGCCCCTGGAGCTTAGTCATGGGGATCAGACAGACAGGATTGGCTTGTTAGGCTCTAGTAGACTTCAACAAGATACTGGCTGTCTGCACACAGGCACCAACACCCTGTTGCATGAATGTGAATAAAATGAGGTCTGTATGATTAAGTCCCAAAAGTGGCAAAGCATGTCTGGGGGGTTCTCAACAGGTGGAGAACAGGAGATGAAGCCGTCATTTTCCCATTTTATTCACATTCATGCAATAGGAAGTCAGTGTCTGTGTGCAGATGGTCACCATTTTGTTGAACAGCATATATAACGACACTAGTCAGAGAAACAACTTCATATAGAAGAAAGGAACCAAAGGAAGATATGCAATACTTAAAGCGGAGTTCCTGCTTAAAAAATAATTTTAGATAAAAATACCCCCGGGACAATCAGGGCTGGTGCATTCCACAATGGATAGCCTCTGAACTCTCCCAGGTCGCACTTACCTTGTAGAAGAAATACTTACCTTGAAAATGTCTTGTCCAGCACTGCCATTTCAGGTGGGGGCAGCTGGGAGCGTCCCCTTCTGTGTCCTCTTCTGTCCACTTCACTCCCACAATGCTCTGCACCGGCCCCTCCGTCACTTTCGGTGCAGGAGCGTCATCCCTGCACAGCTTCTGGGCATGCCCTGAAGCTGTTTAGCAGGGGATGAAGCGCCTGCACCGGACATGACGAGCGGGGCCAGTGCAGGCGCATTGATTCCTGGGAGCGATGACATTCAGCTCCCAGGAATCAATGCAACAAGGAAGTGACGGCGCCGGACAAGTCCGCAGAGGGAGGAAGAGGAAGAAAGGTAAGTATATTTTCTTCTAAAACAAGGTAAGTAAAGAAAAAAAAATGTGTGATTATCCATTTATTTTTCAGGTGACAGAGAGGAAGAAGATTGGCAAAAGTTGTATTTTAGGGTAGAACTCCACTTTAAAGCTGAACCCCAGCCTTCCCTTCATGAACAGGTGTACAAGTTCTTCTCTGAAATTGCTTACTCTGATTTCACTGCACACAATTTAAAAATCTCAGGAAGGCCAATTTTGTTAAAATATGTTGCTTATAGAAAATAACTGGCATTTTCTAAAAATAACAAAAAAATTGTGGTTACCTCCACAGATATAAATGGAGGAATAAAAGGATCCGAAAAGATCCTTAATGATAGGGCTATTTGAGGACCCTGGTCTTGTTTCAGGCACCGGAAAACCTGTTCAGAGAGGCCTCAGACTACATGCATGTGCATAGCTTTGGTTTCCCAGATTCAATCCTTCATCCCACCAGCAAATTTACACTGTTATACAAGCTCTACACTCAATACTTTACATTGTAGCAAAGTGAAATTTCTTCAGTGTTGTCACATGAAAAGATAGAATAAAATATTTAAAAAAATGTGAGGGGTGTACTCACTTTTGTGAGATACTGAATATATATATATATATATATATAAATATAATATTCAATGGTTGCCACCGCACACAAATCAGGGATAAAAGATGGGCCCGGGTGCACAGCAGAGAGCGCATATAAACCAAAGAAGAAAGCGACACTCACAGGTCTTGAAAGGTGAACGGACAATGACGGTTTAATCAACCTTTCGACGAGGCACAAGCTGAGGAAGACGAGCTTGTGCCTCGATTAAACTGTCATTGTCCGTTCACCTTTCAAGACCCATGAGTGCCGCTCTCTTCTTTGGTATATATATATATATATATATATAAATAATCAGAGTTGTATAAAGTACTCGAAACCCATACTTGAGTAAAAGTACAAGTGCTCGATCAAAGAGTGACTTGAGTAGAAGTACTAAAGTATTCAACATTTTTTGTACTTAAGTATTGCAAGTAGTTTTTTTAAAAATTTTGCTACTCAAGTAATAAAAGTAAAAGTACCAGTAGTTTTGAAAAAAAAAATTGCTACTCAAATACTGAAAGTAAAAGTACAAGTACTGTGTTATGTAGTTATTAAAGAAAGAAGTCAAAAGTTTGAACATCATATTGTTTTTTATTATTTCAAATGCAGCTTTTATTTATACATACAGTAGCATTTATTTTCGTATGCGCTGATAATACACATGATTTTAGCTTCATGAAACCTGCCATCTACTGTTCTGGCAGTGGTAATTTTTATAATTGTAACGAGAAACTATGCAGCACAAAAAAAAAAAATATTGGAGTAGAAGTATTGAAATCATCGAAAAAATGTAGTGAAGTAAAAGTGGAAGTAGAAGAAAAAAATTCTACTCTAGGAAAGTACAGATACCGCCTTTCGGTTCTTAAGTACAGTAGTGAAGTAGTTCTACTTAGTTACTATACATCTCTGTAATAGTTTTATCTGACAAAGGATATGTATTTCTATCCATCCAGTCCTCCAGTCCTGAGATTTACACAGCTCTGCCACACAGCACAGCCCTGTGTGGCTGGGCAGTAGACATGATGTTTCACTTCTGCAGTTTAGTAACACTTACAGGTCTTGCCACTCCCCCAGCCTGTGACTGGGCAGTGGAAGGAGAACATCAGCAGGAGCACATAATGATGAAGCTGGGTCCGTAACAGATTGCCCATTCTGAGGGGCTCCCATCAACCCTGTGCTAGGTTTTCCAGGTCCTGCACATCTGCTGTGCCCATTATGTGGGTTTCCCACAACCTCTGAGCTTAGTTCCTGGGTATGCACACCTTCTGTGCCCATTATGAGGGGTTCCCACCATCCCTATTCTGGGTTCCCAGGTCTGTACACCTGCTGTGCCCATTATGAGGGGTTCCCACCATCCCTGTGCTGAGCTCCCAGGTATGTACAGCTGCTGTGCCCATTTTAAGGGGTTCCCACCATTCCTTCTCAACTGTTATTTATTATTTAATTTGGAGAATGTTACAGGAGGTGTCGGAACACACAAGGGTGAGCAGGAACACTTATACTTGTCAGGTGGACAAGAAGAGGAAACACGGAGAAATCAGAGAATGGTTCAGAAAGGACATAGTTACTTTTAGGAAACAGAAAAGTAAATAGAACTCAAATTACGAGCTCTCAGTTTAGCTGTCGAGGTGTTGTTCATCTATGTAAATAGAGAAGCAATACATATTTACATAAGTAATTCCAGGGAAAGAGTGTCAATGTGATCAACATGAAGCATCCTATTCCCATGGACTCCAATGCATTCCACCAAAGAACTGGATTTCAGATGTTCTGATTCTTGTTAAAAATCATACATTTCCAATTTATTTCATGCCTATTATATAGCATATACAGTACACAAAGTCAAATGAGGCAAACATGTAGCCAAAACCCAACAAACATTTGCTCTCTCCAGCCCAATCTCCTTCCCTTAGCTGGCTATAAGAAATAAATTGAAATATTTATTCCTACTGAGAAAAATAAGTCCTCAACACAAACGGTATTGTGTTCTGGAGTCTGGGAGGCAGAGTAGTTATGAATTGCTATTATACAAGTCCTCTTAGGCCTAACCTTATAAAGCCTTCTCAGTATATAACAAGACAGGAATTCCTAGAACAGTGGTCCCCAAACTACGGTCTTTTGCTTGTCTTTAATCTACCCCAATGATAAGACTCAATTCCTCCCACTGACCCTAATGATGGGGTTCAATTCTTCCCACTGACCCCAATGATGGGGCACAATGCTTCCCACTGACCCTAATGATGGGGCTCAATTCTTCCCAATGACCCTAATGATCGGTCCCAATGCCTCCCAACAATAGGGTTGAATTTCTCCAACTGACCCTAATATTGTGGTGAAACCTCTCTAACTGACTTAATGATGGGGAATAATTCTGCCCACTGACCCCAATGATGGAGCACTTTTCCGCTTTCTGACCCTAATTTTAGTGCTAAATTGCTCCCACTGACGAAAAGCAATGAGGTACTATAAACAATGATGGGGCACTATTAATTCCACTGACACCAAAGATGGGGCTCAATATCTGCTACTGAACAAAATGAAGGGTCACTATTCTTCTCACTGATCCCAATGATGGAGCACTATTCCAACCAATGAACCTAATGATGGAGAATGTTTCTTCTTTCTAACCCCAGCAATGGGGCACAAGTCCTCTCAACACCCGGACCATTGGGTGCTGTGGACATTTATTTATTACAGGCATTTATATAGCAGCAGCAATTTTATGCAGTTTTACTTACTGTTTATACACAGTCCCTGCCCTTCTGAAGTTTACAATCTAAGGTCCCTATCTCACATGCATACATACTGTACACACATACAGTAGGGCCAAATGAGATAGGAGTCAATTAACCTACCAGCTTGTTTTTGGAGTGTGGGAGGAAACTGGAGTACACCCATGCAAACTCTATGCAGATAGTGTTCTGTCTGGACGTAGAAAGGAGTACCTCAGTGCTCCAGGACAGAAGTGCTGATCACTAAGCCACTGGATGGTATGTCCTACACTTTGGCACAAGAGCTGTACTTAGAGGCCCCCTTGGGGGCTGCTGGTTAGTGGAAGATCCTCTGCACTCACCTGACCCTGACAAGCGTCCAACCCGCTAGGCACCATATGTTCAGACATTTTGTAGAAGATTCTTCAAAAATACACTGACACAATAAAATACCAGTTTGACTGTTTACTGGGATAAGAAGGTAAATCAAACAACTGGATAAGAACAGATAGAATGCTGTAATAATGGATATTGCAGTGTCCCCTATGATGGAAAAGGGGCTTAAAAGACTGACACCGCAGGAAAATACATGCTTAACTTACAAGGTAATACCGTATATCAAATAAGTGAGAGCAACTGAAGTGATTATCAGCTTTAACTGTCAGGACTATGATTGACTGTATTAACCATAAACCTCACTTTGCTTCTACTAAAATCAGACCTAGAGTTATCTGGTGTTTAACTAATGAGATTTTATCATATTGTCAGGTAGTCCCTTTTAAGAACTGTGAAAAGTGAAATTCCTGCTTTAGCAAGACCTTGCAGAATCTTTGCCGGCAGTTGGAGCTCTTTATCACTTTTCTATGTGCTATTTGTAACCCAGGTATAGTGGTGTTTATAAGATCCTAACTGCTGTCAGTATAATTTGGATGCAGGGTTATACTTGCGGTTGCAGGTGTCACCAGGCACTCTTGCACAGCAGCGTCCACATATGACTGTTCAGTCCCAGGCAGGACTTCTCCTCACAACGCTGCATCACTGGAATACTCGGCTTTCGCAATTCCGGTTCATAAGCTTAGCGTTACCTGCTCCCCTCTCAGCTCATCTGGACACACCACCTCCCTGTGACCACCAGCATCCGCACCGCTAAGGATGGGCTCCGCTCTCTCCAGGCCGCACTCTCAGGCCTCCGGCACCGACTGTCTCCTCCAGCACCTCTCTCTTCATGATCCATCCTCCACGAGTTCTAGAAGCAAGAGAGCGCACACTCGGCCCCGCCCAGAAGTATATTCACTCTCCCATGATCCTCCATGAGTCACATAGCTCCCTGGGAGTATAGTTCCGCCTGCCATCCATATAACAATTCACCTTCCTCACCAGACTATATCTCCCACAATCCAATTTGTCCATTTCCAAGGAAAGCCGATCCTTCTTATGAATTCTTAAAGGAGCACTCTGATAGTGTCAGAACGATGACTATATATACAGTGCCTTGCGAAAGTATTCAGCCCCCTTGAACTTTTCGACCTTTTTCCACATTTCAGGCTTCAAACATAAAGATATAAAACTGTAATTTTTTGTGAAGAATCAACAACAAGTGGGACACAATCATGAAGTGGAACGAAATTTATTGGATATTTCAAATTTTTTAACAAATAAAAAACGAAAAAATTGGGCGTGCAAAATTATTCAGCCCCCTTAAGTTAATACTTTGTAGCGCCACCTTTTGCTGTGATTACAGCTGTAAGTCGCTTGTGGTATGTCTCTATCAGTTTTGCACATCGAGAGACTGACATTTTTGCCCATTCCTCCTTGCAAAACAGCTCGAGCTCAGTGAGGTTGGATGGAGAGCGTTTGTGAACAGCAGTTTTCAGTTCTTTCCACAGATTCTCAATTGAATTCAGGTTTGGACTTTGACTTGGCCATTCTAACACCTGTATATGTTTATTTGTGAACCATTCCATTGTAGATTTTGCTTTATGTTTTGGATCATTGTCTTGTTGGAAGACAAATCTCCGTCCCAGTCTCAGGTCTTTTGCAGACTCCATCAGGTTTTCTTCCAGAATGGTCCTGTATTTTGCTCCATCCATCTTCCCATCAATTTTAACCATCTTCCCTGAGCTCTGAGGAAGAGGCAAGGCCTCGAAACGCGTTAGCCTTCCGTTCATATGGGATATTGGACTCTTCCATTTTGATGCCGTTCTGTTGGAATCTATATGCTGACCTACCACGCATGTTTGTGAGTAGTTGATTTTATACTATCATTATTAAAAGCTTGCTGAGGATAATGCGCTAGGCTGGTGCGCCCTTTTTTGTGTTTGTTTTCCAAACCATGATGCTGCCACCACCACGTTTGACAGTGGGGATGGTGTGTTCAGGGTGATGAGCTGTGTTGCTTTTATGCCAAACATAACGTTTTGCATTGTTGCAAAAAAGTTCGATTTTGGTTTCATCTGACCAGAGCACCTTCTTCCACATGTTTGGTGTCTCCCAGGTGGCTTGTGGCAAGCTTTAAACTACACTTTTTATGGATATCTTTAAGAAATGGCTTTCTTCTTGCCACTCTTCCATAAAGGCCAGATTTGTGCAGTATACGACTGATTGTTGTCCTATGGACAGAGTCTCCCACCTCAGCTGTAGATCTCTGCAGTTCATCCAGAGTGATCATGGGCCTCTTGGCTGCATCTCTGATCAGTCTTCTCCTTGTATGAGCTGAAAGTTTAGAGGGACGGCCAGGTCTTCGTAGATTTGCAGTGGTCTGATACTCCTTCCATTTCAATATTATCGCTTGCACAGTGCTCCTTGGGATGTTTAAAGCTTGGGAAATCTTTTTGTATCCAAATCCGGCTTCAAACTTCTCCACAACAGTATCTCGGACCTGCCTGGTGTGTTCCTTGTTCTTCATGATGCTCTCTGCGCTTTAAACGGACCTCTGAGACTCTGTGGTGTATTTAGGGTTTGTGTTGCCCTAGGCCTGAATAAACTTGTGCACCCCCTAATTTAAATATGACCCACCCCTTCATGTAAAGGCCACACCCCTTCCTGTTTCTTACCCGTTCTGTCATCTGTAAACCACAGACCACAACCACAGTGTATCAGTGCCCATCAGCATAGCCTCATCAGTTCCCATAAGTTCAGCCTCATCAGTGCCCATAAGTGCAGCCTTATCAGTGCAGCATATCAGTGTAGCCTCATCAGTGGCCATCAGTGCAGCCTATCAGTGCCCATTAGTGCAGCCTAAGAAATTTGGACTTGTGTTTTCTGCCACTGATTGTAATTATAGGAATATTTCACTTATTTGTATAAAGACTAGGTTGTCCAGAGTCATTATACAAATAAGTGAAATAATCAGTGGCAGCAAACACAAGTCCAAATATTTTATAAGATTGGAGTAATCTGACTAATCCAGTGACATATTGCGATAGCACCTATGGAGGTGAGCAGGTCCAAAATATTCTTGCCATCATATACAAATCAAAGTCTTAATTGTATATGATGCAATTCAATATGCTCGCTCAAGGACAAGGACGTTTAAAGAAATGAAATGATATTATTGACATGATGCCTGCCATACCTGGGGGCGGAGGAGGTTAGCAGGAGCATTAGGGAGTGCCACACTTATTAGGATTGGCGGCCGGCGGGCCAGTTGTATTAAGTGTGGTTGGCAGCCTGCAGTCTGTTCGAATGTCCTCACCAGCCAGTATTATCATACCGGCAAGTAGCAGTGTGACCGCTTTATGGGGGTGCCAGACTGTTTTGCCTCCTAGACCCTGCCCTCTGGCCCAATTCGCCCCATAAGACTGGCACTATACTAAAAGTGTAACACAAGCTTGCGGGGACCCTTTTCGTGCGGGAGCAGGGAGGAGGCTTTTTTTTTTTGTTTTTGTGCGGGGTGCAGCTTTTTTGCTGCCCCCCTGCAAAGTGCCGCCCTAGGCCTGGGCCTTGTTGGCCTAGGCCAAGATACAGCACTGCTGAGACTATCACAGTGCAGGTGCATTTATACGGAGACTTGATTACACACAGGTGGATTCTATTTATCATTAGGGATGATCGAACTTTTGAAAAGTTCGGTTCGACCAGAACACCCGAACTTCCCGAAAGTTCGGTTCGGATTCCAGAACCCCATTGAAATCAATGGGACCCGAACTTCTGGAATCAAAAAACACCTTTTTGAAGCTCTAAAACCCAATAAATGCCCCTAAAAAGTGCCTAGGGTTCTGGGTTATGCCCCAGGGACTATTAATCACACAAAAAAAAGTTCTTAAAAATTGTTGTTTTGATAGAGAGCCAATTTATTGATAATAAGGATGGAGGCACATGTCTTTGTGTTACCTCATATAAAGTCCCAACCCCCTCTTTTTTCTTTGCGAATTACCCAGGGATGGAGATGTGTGTCCCGAGTCACCCCCTTTCTGATGACTCCATGTGCCTATTGTGACAATTTTTGGTTGAGCCCTTTTGTATATGGACTCACCATCACTATTTACGATACAAGTTACGTTACTCTCTAAACCTTTTTTGCCTTAGCTGGTGAGGGTAGTTTGTGTACATGTGTCCATGCCTGGGTTCTGTCTGGTTCCGGGAGCTGCGATGCGCTCCGCCCACCTTCCCCTCCCTCCGCCCTCCGCGCCTTGAGGCGGGAGTGGGGGGCGGGGTTTGCGGCCGCAGCGCATCGGCGTCACGCACATCCACGCAGGTCCTGACGTCATGATTGGCGTCGGCACCTTGACACGTGTTTTCCATCAGCGTTCCCACATATGGATCCTTGCTTCCGGCTCACATAGCCGTTTGCTGATCCCTCGCTGTGGTTATAGCAGTGTGACGTTGGGAGCCTACCCTGCTCATGTCTTCATGGAGGTACTTTTCGTTTCTTTTCTTCCTACACACTTTCACTTTTTCTCCTATCCAGTCATAGATGGACTGACACTTTTACCTATTTGCACAATTTCACCTTTCCAATTGGGATATTTAATTTATATGACCCCTCCTATTAGTCATTGGTCTCGGTTACCAGCTATACTTTTTTGAACCACACATCTCACTGGTCCATCACCAATCACCCTTGTCTTTCATCTACCCTTGCACTCTTGTTACTCTTTTCTCCCTTTCTCAGTCTGCTTCACGGTTCATGCACTCTTCTATATTCCAACTACTCTTCATCTATCACTTTTCTATTCACTCCATGGCTGTTGGCCTTGGCGGCTTGGTTCTCTGGTATGGACAATTCACCATCTCTCCTTACTTGCATACGTGCCAAGCTTTTTATATCTTTAATATTTTATTATGATACCATGATATTATCATTCTAGAAACCCATTGTGGTCAATTGGAGACTTTGGTGGTCCCCACATGAGGATTTATAGCATCCACAGATCCAACACTACAGTTACCCACGTGTGCAGGCTTTGCCCCCTCAGCTCCCGTGTCAGGCATACCCTCCAATGGCACATCTCTACACATCCTGCAACTCTACTTGGAACAAACTTGTGAGTTTCAATATAAGGGCTGGGTATATAGAGCTGTTTTACAGCCATATACATGATTTTTTACATATACATGTATTTATATACATCATTTTCTCTAGATACACGAACTACACCTGCTCCTGATGAGTGTTTTTACACGAAACGCGTCGAGCCTTTCATGAAGCAAATTTTATATCATCAATTTTGTTTCATCATGTATTTTACTGTATTTTTACCTTACTTGTATTTATTGTTGACATTCATGTTCAACAACATGCATGTACTGATGTTACCATTGCTTTGCCATTGCTGTACATCCATGTATAGTCCATACCCTTCTATGCTGTTCTTCACATGTTTTGCCAGTATCATCATCCATCACCTTGGATACGAGTACAATAAAACGGGATTTATCATGATCTGCTTTGTTTATTATGGTTGCACAATTATCAGTCACATAGGGCCACACATCTCATATAAAGTCCCAAACTTCAACATGTTTTTTATCGTGCGATAATAGGGATGGAGGCACATGTCTTTGTGTTGCCTCATATAAAGTTCCAACCCCCTCTTTTTTCTTTTTCTTTGCCAATTATTGAAAAAATTATTGAAAAAAAAAAAGAGATTTCTTTGGATTTCGTGTCTGGGGGGTCTAAAAAGTGTACCTGTGAAGTTTCAGCTCTGTAGCATGTCCAGAACATGAAAAAAAAAAGATAATGTTTCTTAGAATTTTTAGTAGCGCAGGGATGGGGTTCCGCTCCTTTCACACCTGGTTTCAGGCGTTTATTGGGCATTTTTTGGGCGTCTTTGGAGGCAGGCATGACACCTGAACTTCTGTATAGGGGTATATATACACACATATATATATATATATATATATATATATATACACATACACACATATAGGTGTGAAAGGAGCGGAACCCAATCCCTGCGCTACTGAAATTATTTCATTAGCGCAGGAATGGGGTTCCGCTCCTTTCACACCTATAAGTGTGTATGTGTATATATACCCCTATACTGAAGTTCAGATGTCATGCCTGCCTCCAAAGACGCCCAAAAAATGCCCAATAAATGCCTGCAACAAAAAAGCCCAGGTGTGAAAGGAGCGGAGCCCCATCCCTGCGCTACTGAAATTCTAAGAAAAATGATCTTTTTTTCTGGCGATCACCCTGACATGGAAGAGTTCTGTCACCCTAGCATAGCAGAGTCAGTTCACCCTACACTACGGTCACCCTGACACTTAACACTTTCCCTACAGAAACTAGATTATTGAATCTAACTATAGTGGTATATAGTACCCTAACTACACTGCATATCCCTTTCCTCACACTAATAATTGCAAAATGACACTGGAGCAGCAGAAATGCTTCCACTCTATACCACAGCCTCTGTAATACAGTGCTAGAGATTTGGCGGGGCTATGTTATATACTGGGGGGCGTATTCACTCCTGATTGGCCTCTGGACCCCCTAGTCACTCCAATCTGCTTTTACTTATGTTTCTGGGCCAATTACTGGCTTTTAAAGCCCAGTTCCTGTCCCATTGCATTTTGGGCGGTTCTGGTGGCCGAATTCTGAACTTTTACCGCAAAAGTTCGGAATTCGGCCGAATTTCGAACAGCCAATGTTCGGGTCGAACCGATGGTCGACCCGAACCGTTCGATTATCCCTATTTATCATCATTAGTCATTTAGGTCAACATTATAACACAAAAGTGCAGCGCTAAAATTTGAGTGAGAATAGAAAAATTCCAATATTCATAAAAAATTATATATAGGAATATGGGTAGTGTCCAAATTAATGAATACAGTCCCACAAAAACTAGTGCAAAATAAAGATGAATCCGCATGCAGGGTATTCCAAGGAAGGGATTCTTTTCAGTGACGCCAAGGAAAAGTGTGAGAAGGGGACACCTCTGTGATCAGGTATAGTAAGCAGCTTACCAAAATTCCGTGGCTGCTCAATTGAATGAGTCAGCCTCTCCCAGCTAATAACCAAACCAGTATGGTCGGATGTTTGACCCAAGTATTTCAGAATTCCGTGGTTGCTTTCCAAATAAGAGGGGCCGCCTCTCCAGGTAGGTGGTAGGATCAATGTAATTAAGGGATGTCAGGCTTGGTTCTCCTTAGTTAGCTCCATCAACCATAAATGAATATGTGGAAAAGAAACAGAAGCCCATAGCGTGATCCCGTAAAAACTTAGGCAATATTTATTAAAGAAAATTACTCACACATTACAGATGATAACAGGCATGTAGAACAAGCTGATCATAGGGCGACTCCAGAAGCAACGTCCACACGCCCCCTGGAAGAAGCCGGCTGTTTGTGATATACTGTATGCTGTTCGGGAAACTTGCGGGGCGCCGCGCTTTTGCCCTATGATCAGCTTGTTCTACATGCCTGTTATCATCTGTAATGTGTGATTAATTTTCTTTAATAAATATTGCCTAAGTTTTTACGGGATCACGTTATGGGCTTCTGTTTCTTTTCCACATATTCATTTATGGTTGATGGAGCTAACTAAGGAGTACTAAGCCTGACATCCCTTAATTACATTGATCCTACCACCTACCTGGAGAGGCGGCCCCTCTTATTTGGAAAGCAACCACGAAATTCTGAAATACTTGGGTCTAACATCCGACCATACTGGTTTGGTTATTAGCTGGGAGAGGCTGACTCATTCAATTGAGCAGTCACGGAATTTTGGTAAGCTGCTTACTATACCTGATCACAGAGGTGTCCCCTTCTCACACTTTTCCTTGGTGTCACTGGAAAGAATCCCTTCCTTGGAATACCCTGCATGCGGATTCATCTTTATTTTGCACTAGTTTTTGTGGGACTGTATTCATTAATTTGGACACTACCCATATTCCTATATATAATTTTTTATGAATATTGGACTTTTTCTATTCTCACTCAAATTTTAGCGCTGCACTTTTGTGTTATATTGTTTTGCTTGAATCACTGTTAGTTGATTTTGTGCCAGCTGCTTGTATCTAATTGTTTTTCTCATTTATCACATTGTCACATTAGCGCGGAAATTTTCATTATATAATTTTATTTAGGTCAACATTGGATCATTCAGAGATACTCACTGAACTTCTGGAAAGAGTTTTCTGCACTGAAAGTAAAGGGGCTGAATAATTTTGCACGCCCAATTTTTCAGTTTTTTATTTGTTAACAAAGTTTGAAATATCCAATAAATTTCGTTCCACTTCATGATTGTGTCCCACCTGTTGTTGATTCTTCACAAAAAATTACAGTTTTATATCAGTATGTTTGAAGCCTGAAATGTGGCAAAAGGTCGCAAAGTTCAAGAGGGCCGAATACTTTCGCAAGGCACTGTATATACACAGTAGTCCCAACTTGGCTACACCCCCCCCCCCATTTGAAGTTCTTTGGTCCCCAAAGATGGAGGGATTCTTCTTATGAGAATCAAAAATATATAATAGTCTAGAAAAAGAGGTGAGTTAATAACTACCCTGAATAGAATTTAAAGTAGTTGATAACTGATCAATAAAATAACTTTCAACTAACTGATTATGCAAAGCATTAGAGAAAGCTGAATCACTCTCACAACAGGCCAGTAACAAATTAGTGGCCCACCTAATAGTGTCAGCGGGTGAAACAGGGTCATCTTCCACCAAAAGTTCAGTGGAAGAGGTCGGTGCTGGATTAAGGCGTTGAGTAGTTGCAATACGCTCATCCAAGCTCTCTCCAAGGGTATTATAGGTCTTTTTGGGGGATGAATTTCTCTTCTGAGTCTAGAAGACATGTTTTCACTCAATTCAGGCTCAGACTCCTGTCCCCATGAGCTACATCCTGGCTGTGGCTCCTTCAACTTATCAACTGCATCTCTCAGATCTTCCACTGGAGGTGACATCAGGTCTCCATCCACAATAGGGGTCTTTACATTTTCATCAGGGGGAGAACCAGAGTCTCCTGCATTGAACAATTCAGGGTTAAATGGTGAAGAAACAACGGGAACGTCTTCAAGAAAGGGTACGTCCATTTGTTCAACCAACTCTGTCCCAACTTCCTGAACTTCCCTTTCCATTGGCAAGACAGGATCCTCTGGATCCTTAGATTTTTGTAAGTCCTTAAGTCAAGGCCTCTCTCTCTCTCAGGTAAAGGTAACATTGGCCAATCTCCCACAGAGGATCCACTACTTCCAGACATATCCTCCACTGAAGAAGGCCACCACCAGTCAAATATCACTTCTTCATCTTCACTATCTTCCTCCTGTTCTTGTTGACTTGAAGATTTTGATGCCCGCTGTGTCCCAGATCGTAAAGTGGGGGTCTTAGGGACATCAGCATCGGAGATGGCTGGTACCCTAATGGCATCAGAAATGGGCAGCAAGTGATTCCTATGCCATTCCCTTACTGGACCAATCTTCCCCTCTGGACGGATCTGGTATACAGGCAGGCCAGACAACTTCTTGCAGATGATAAAGGGTTGAGAACGCCAACGGTCGGCTAATTTGTGTGTTCCGGGCACCTCCAAATTTCTCAATAGGACTCGATCACCAGGCTGTAGATCCTGAATCCTTACTTTTAAATCAAAATTTTTTCTTATTCCACTGCTCTCTCAAGGCAGATGCTTCAAGGGCCTTTTCTTTATAATGCTCTGATTGGCGGAGCGAAACGCATCAAGCCGTCCGAATACGTACTACGCACCGTCCGGCCACATCCGACTTCCGGCTTCTGGGTACACGGGTGAAGCGCACGGCCATTTGTTTGGCGGCCCGTAGGATTGTGAAAGGCGTGCTTTTTACTGCAACGCTGTAAGTGTATTTCTACTATGCGTAAATAATAAAGTCTTGATATACTGCACGATGATAGCTACCTCTTTTTTGTAACCCATGAGCATTTCCTGGAAGTTGTGAGCTGCAGAGTGCTGTAAAAGTTTACCGGTTGGCGGTCCCTCGAGGTTATTACCATCAAGGATTGTCCTTAAGGCGCATATTTATTTGGCTTCTGGTGAGTAGGGGACCGAGAGGGGAGCACCTACTCACGAGTAATGAGCACCGGCACTTTTTATGAGCACGCAGCACTTTTATGATTGGCACAAAGACTGTCACTATACCACTATACAATCGATTGAAGATTATATGAACTTTTCTACAAGAATTTACTTGGAAGATATTTATTCACTTATTTATATACATATATTTATTCAGCACTAACACTTAGATATTTATGTAATATTTTGTTTTGTATGGTTTGCACATATTTATAATTGATGATTGAATAATTTTTTGTACTTAAGACTGTTTTGCACTAGCACTTTGACACTATATAGTTTATTAGGAATATAAATTTTGGGTATGTGTATATATTAGGCACATATAAGTTTGATAAGCAGCGCTGGTACTTCACCATTTTATGTGTTTTAAGGCACCCCCCCTTTTATCAGCAGCAGCTCATCATAAATGTATATATTTATTAATTTTAGCAGGCAAATCCTAAGCGCTAGCGCTATACACCAACTTTTCATAGGCTACTTTCAAATTCCTCCAAAGTCGATCTACATAACCTTTATAATAACTCTGGTGATGTTCAAAAGGCCAGATCCACTGGCAATCGAGCTTCTCTTCCAAACATCAGTCTGTAAGGGGAATATCCATTGGAGTCATTCACTGTACCATTATAGGCATGCACTACAGTGGCAATGTGATCACCCCAATGTTGTTTCTTTTCCATTGCCAAAGTTCCGAACATGTTCAACAAAGTAAGATTAAATCTCTCGGGTCAAGGATCTCCCTGTGGGTGGTACGGAGTTGTTCTGAATTTCTGTATATTCAGCAGTTCACATAGTCTTCGGAGCAGCTTACTTTCAAAATCCCAGCCTTGGTCAGAATGTATACGTTGTGGTAGGCCATAATGGACGAAGAACTTTTCTACAAGTGTCTTGGCAACTGTGCTAGTCCGCTGGTCTCGCGTTGAAAAAGCCTGAGCATATTTAGTAAAATGGTCAGTCACAACTAATACATTACTATGCCCACCCAGATCAGGTTCGAGACACAGGAAGTCAATGCACACCACCTACATAGGTCCTTAACTTCGCAGATGGCCCATTGCAGCAGCTCTATGTGGTAGAGTCTTCCTCTGAATACACCGAATACAAGAATGACAATAACTCTTCACTTCTTTCCACATGAAAAGCCAATAGAACCGATCTCTGACTAACTTGAAAGTTTTATCTGGCCCAAGAGCATCATGAAGGGCTGTTAGTACAGTCAACCGATGCTTCTCTGGCAAGAACAACTGTTGAACCCCATCTGTCACTTCTGTAGGGCACATACGATAGACAATCCTGTCTTTCAACTTCATCTTATCCCAGTCCTTGTAGATTACTCTGCTCCCTCCAATTGGGCTATCCAGTAAGGCTTTGGGATCTCCTAGAGTTAACGCTGCCTTCACTAGTGCACCCAGGGCGTCCTCCTTCTTATCCCTCCTCATTTTTTCTCTCATTAATTGGGGAAGCTCCAGACTCCGCACTTGAGTCAAGTCACAGTAACACAGAGGCACCCCTCTGGGGAGACTCCCACTGCTTCAGCTCCAGTAGCTCCTTTATGTCGGTTCTCCACTCCCTGACATGCAGCTTGAACTCCTTCTGAGGTCAGGTGCACCCAGTCATTTTCTTCTCCATTTGAGGAATGAGGTTGTCTGGATAGGGCATCTGCATCCAGATTCCCCTTCCCTGATCAGTACTTTAGGCTGAACTGAAATTCTGATAAGGCAGCCAACCACTGATGTCCAGTGGCATCTAATTTAGCTGTAGTCAGCAAATAGGTCAACGGATTGTTGTCCGTCTTCACCACAAAGCAGGCTCCATAAAGATAATCTCGCAGCTTGTCCACCACTGCCCACTTGAGGGCCAGAAACCCCAACTTGTGTAGGGGGTAATTTTTCTCTGAAGGTGTTAAGCTACTGCTCACATAGGTTACAGGACGTAATCTTCCTTAACTCTCCTGATACAGTACTCCACCCAGTCCATCCTGACTGGCATCAACGTGCAACTCATATGGTTTTGCCAGATCAGTGTAGGCCAGCACAGGGCCCCTGGTAAGACTCTCTAATGGAAAACAGGCTTAACAGACTGACACCGCAGGAAAATAAATGCTTAACTTACAAGGTAATATATCAAATAATCATATTTATAATCCCCAAGCCAAAAGCCACATTTCGGGAGGCACTTCTTGGTCACAGGAACCTTCCTTGGAAACAGCAGATATTTGATGACCTGGGTCTAATCAGTTGGTAGGCTACAGTGTCTGTAACTGAGGCATTTTCTAGGGATGTGAATTAAAATAGAGAAACACTAAATTATCATTCAGGGCATAGTGTAAGTCTCTACCTTTTCTTTAAAGTGGATCTATTTCCTAACTGAATTGTCTTTTGTACCATAAACAATTTCCATGTGTTTTTTTTTTTTCCAGAAAATTGCGCTTTGACCTTTCATCCCTTTTTCCATCTTGGTGCTACTAATCTCCTTCTGGCCTCTTTTGGTCACCTACTGTCTACATGCACACACTCCACTGTCGGCTATCCATTATTGCTCTGGACTGACTGACAATGCATGAACACAATTGGGAGACAATTGTCAAGCCATAAATGGAAGTGTCTAGACAAGGACCTTAATGCAGGAATACCAGGAATCATTTTAGTGAATTCTTCAAATGGAAAACAACTTTTAAAATTAAATGAACACTTTAAATCTTTCTTTTTTTTTTGTGCTTTGGGTTTATATCTACTTCAACATCTACCCCAGGATGAGACAAAATAAAAAGGGTCTCTAAAATGACATCACAGATCAGTGGCACAGTAGTTATGGGCACAGGCAGAAGAGAAGGTCAGTGACAAGTCAGAGTCAGCCCAGGCGGAGTTTCGGGCTGCCAAAACAAACTGGGTCAACAACTGGAATCAAATGAGAATGCTGTAGAAAAGAAAGCACTGAATCATTGCACAGGGTCAGTTTAAATAGCCCGCTTGGCACCAATGTGGGTGGCAGATGTGCTTGCGTGCATGAGCACATGCACCTTTCCTAGGTGCTTGTGAAGGGCCATGAATTAGCCTGCGAGCATTCACAGAAAAACATCCAGAAGAGCCATCATGTCTGCTGTTATGCTCTTCCTGCCACTCCCTGGCTCACAATCAGTGTTCCAATTCATCCCAGAGGTGCTCGGTAGGGTTGAGGTCAGGGCTCTGTGCAGGACACTCGAGTTCTTCCACTCCAAACTGGCCAAACCATGTGTTTATGGAGCTGGCTTTGTACACTGGGGCACGGTCATGCTGGAACAGAAAATGACCTTACCTTCACCTAACTGTTACCAGTTTGGAAGAGCACAATTGTATAAAATGTCATAGTTTGTTGTAATACAAATATTATTCTTCCCTGGAAACACTTGAGCTCCGTCATTGGAAGGGTGCCTGCATAATTTTGGCTGCATATTGAATCTGTGCCACTGAAAAGTTGCTGCAAATTTCTGTAGTATGTACAATACAAATTTATTTTGTGTACTTTGCCATCCTTATAATTAAACAATGGCACACAATACACCACATACTTCCTGTACACAGCAGCCATGTGTGGATGCTGTCTGATGTTAAATTTGTAATTGTACAATTATTTATATATAACACAATACTTATTGTGGAATAACCACCCTAAAAAAAATGGTACAACAAAACCAACTGGACACAAGTGTAGAAAGCAGTTACTTACTGTATCCATAACCAATAGTTGTGTGTATACACAGCCATTTGTTCACATTATATCTGTGTTTTTCTTTCTGCAAAGAAGTTAAAGTGTATATCTGGACAAAATAAAAAACAATATTCACTAAATCTCTGCAATATATGCCAGTTTCCCCATGTTTTGCATCAAGTACAGAAAAATGGTTGTTGGTTTGCTAGAAATCCAGTAAACCCCTAACTTTCTGTACACAATGCCCATTCTCTACTGAAATCAATTATTCCCCACTCAATTATTAGCCTGATTTATCACACTTCGCCCATCTTACAACAATGCACTACTAGAGGAATCATATCTATGTCTATGGCAGGGGGTCTCCAAACTACAGCCAAGCAAGCCATATCTGACCGAATACAAGATTTTATCTGGTGTGCAGCTAGGGTCAGTGGTGTATCCTAAATGTGCAAAGAATGAGCATTCAGGTCAGCAGAGGCTACCTATGGTCTCTGCTTCCCCTCTCACAGTCTACAGCACAGGTTCACACTGGTGCCCCAGCAACCAATGATTTGCTTGCCCTAGCGTCCACAGTTGAATAGAATTTCCTCCAGTCGGAACAGCTCTGGCTCCTGGTATAATGCTACAGTGCGCTGTAAGTATTACAGTGGTGATGGGGACCCTGATGTAGCAGAAGATTGATGTAAAGGAGCCTGGTCCTGATTACACCCCCCTTATGAAATCAAATGAAATGACTGCACTTTGGACATGAGTATTGTTTTACAATAATGTCCATATCTACATTTCTGAAGATAGGTAAAGAAACATGAAAAACTGGCTCTACCCCCATAGCAGGTTTTCTACCTACAACGGCTCCATAGTAAATGTGGTCCATTTAGGAAGTCCACCACTGCCCCTCTAACTGTAGAGAATACTTTACAGCTATATAAATTGTCTAAGATATACAGATTAACAAAACAAAATTGAACTAGTCCTACACATACAGTATATATGTGGTGCCACTCCCGCAGGTGCCACTTGGTATTTTGGACTTTCTGTTTTGCACCCTGTTCCAAGAACAACCTTAGCCCTCTGACACCCCTGGTTGAATGAAAGTCACTGCAAGCACTTATAAAAACACAAGTTTAAATTCCTTTAACTTGGCTGTGGGTTAGTACCAGGAAAAAGACACCAGACCATTTAGTGGTAAATTAACTCTATGTATTGGTACGAGTTAGAATGAATCGTGGTATGAGCATAAATGATTATACAAAAGGTACTGTAGGTTCACACACAATCTGCAAGACAGTAAAGGTATGCCAAGGTAACTTAAAATGGAGTTCTGTAGCACTAAACTGGGATTAACTCATAAATCAGCAAAGTCAGCAATAAACAGTGCATATAAGCATTAACTGTAAAGTGAATAATAATACAATAAATGGTCTTCAGTACATTCTATGAGGGTAGCCAGGATTTTGTGTGATGTCCCTTGGGATGTAAAACTTGGCATAAGCAATAGGTTAAGGTCTCTGTGCAACAGCTGTGAAGGGACAGTGTTTAGTCCTAACTCTTCAGTCGTTTAGCGTTGGGGTCCAGTTGTACCATGGTGCTTATGAGTACAGTCCCAGTTACACCCATGCCTATGCAGGCAGCAAATAGGGCTACTAGATGGCTGTATGGTCAATTCCAAAAGGGCTCAATCTCTTTCTCTAGCAGCAGATAGTAAATCTCCACAGCAGCAGCTCACCAGTCCCAGCGATATTGCAGCTCACCATCTGGTTGCACGCAGTGATTTCTCTCCTCTCTGCACCCAGAAGGCTCTTTCTGCACTCAGCACTTCGAAACCTACTCAGGCCACCAATATGTAGCAGTGATGGTGCACACTGGGTAACAATGTGCACTCTGATCTCCCTCACGGTAAGAGGAAACTTGGGAAAATGCAGCTCTTTCCCACCCTTCCAGGCAATATATTCTCTTGGAAACTGCAGTTCAAAAACTCTTGATGAGAAGAGAAAAGAACTTGCAATAATGCAGAATCTGGTCATTTACAACAAACCTGACCAGGAAAACACATAGCATGTAACAGCAATGTGTAGCAGAACGGGTTTCAGATCTGCCAACAGTGCCTGTCTTGAGGGGCAGAATGCGGCCTGGCTGGTTCAAACCCAAGAGGGGAAATCTCTAGAGGAATGGTGTGTCCCTAGCCTTTCCCTACTTGTCTGGAACCTCTGCCGCTGATCACTGTCCCTGTCAGATGGGTGACCTGTCCCTACTCTACCCACATGCAAAATACGCACCAAGTCTTGGAGTCAAGGCGTCAAATAGGCTCTGCCTGACCCAGGATGGCTGCTAGAGTCACATGGGGTTGCAGAATCCAGCTTCAGATAGCTTCCCCAGTGACCCTGGAAAACCATAAAGGAACTATGTTCCTCTTGGCAATGCCGCTGCGGAAGAGTGCCATCTACAGTGCAAAAAGTAGACTCAAATCTGCCTACACTCCCCCTTTTTGACAGATGCTGTCCTTGCCATCGCAGTACAGTAAGGAGCAACACAAAACATGCAATGAACATAATGAAAACACAGATGTATCTCCTGACCGAATACCCAGTCCAGTCAGTCCCGCAGTGTCCACTTACAGTGTGTAGTACTTAGCAGACTTGGAGAATGTGCATCTGAGGGACCACAATTTGAAAGATGTCTCACTGCTTGGTAGGAATGCACACCTGCCAATACAGCACATTGTCCCGCATCTTAAGTCGATCCCATTGATTCAGAATTGCTCAGGCTGTGTGAGAAGGTCTCTGGCACTCACAGAAGGAGGGCTTACACCACCGAGAGAAAGAGCGCTGCACCTGCATAAGGCCTGGATCCTTCTGTATCAGCACCTTTTCCTCTCCGCTGTAGATTTTCGTGGATTCACTGGGGAACCACTCTCTGTTCTTTTAGCAAACATGAGGTGGCCACCATGGGCAGAACAGGGGCTACCTCAATGTCTCCCTGGTAGGAGTCCACATCATCACCAATAGGCGACACATCTCTATGTCCGCCCCGGTGAGGTACTCCATTACCTTTTCAGTGATGGCCAGCAACTCAAATTTGAAAGTGCTGTAATTATGGGGATTTTTCTTGTTAGGTCGGAGGCTGCGGCTGGCATAGGTGATCACTCATTTACAGCCGTCCTGTACCTGAGCCAGCACAGCTCCCAGGCCTTGTAAACTCCCATCTGTATACACCTGGAAGGGCTTTGAGTAGTCTGCATAGGCTAATAGAGATGCCAAGTTATTGCTTAAGCATTGCAAAGGCCTGTTGTTGGTGATTATGCCATTGGACTTGAAGGATAAACCTTGAGCAGTGGCCCACCAGTCCCAGAAAGAAGCGTAGCTCAGTAACAGTCTCGGGGGGGGGGGGGACTGGCGTTTAACTGGTGTGCCTTAAGCCATCCCAGCCATGCCTACAAATGTATTAGTAGCTGTGATTGGCCATCTGAAGCATGTGACCAAGTCTTTATAAGTTCGAGACCGAGCGCCGCTGCGTCATTCTGCTGTAGTACAGGGACAGAGCACACATCATACGTGCTGGCTGCTGATTAGGGACAGACAGTCATAAATTATATTGTGTCCGAAAAGAATTCAGAATCAGGGACAGGTCGGAGTGCTGCAGGCAGGGCGAGTTGTTAGGGCATTTTAGGGCGAGGCTGGAGATAGGCAGGGTCAGTGTTCTACAATCAATTTTGTTGTGTGGGGGGGTTTGCAGTGCCGGCAGTGACCGATCTTATCGATCATTTTAGGGCGAGGCTGGAGATAGGCAGGGTCAGTGTTCTACAATCGATTTTGCTGTGTGGGGGGTTTGCAGTGGCGGCAGTGACCGATCTTATCGATCATTTTAGGGCGAGGCTGGAGAATAGGCAGGGTCAGTGGTCCACATCGATTTTGCTGTGTGTGGGGTGGTGTGAACACAATCTTTTTGCCTGCTGAGGAGGAGGGAGAAAAAAATAGTTTTTATCAGTCAGTTGTGTGCAGCATTTTTCCTTCAGTGCTGCTGACTGTGATAATACACTGCTGTGTTCACATGTGCTATTATTGAGTGATTTCAAAATTTATACACTTTTTTCTATTCCACTATTCAATATACACCCTTTTGGGTTAAAAAAAAATACTTCTGGCATAGTCTGTACTAATCTATTTAAAAATTACAAACTTAAAAGGGGAATTTTCTTTTTTTTTCCCTCCATAGCCTGCAGCAGAGCTGACTGATATAAGACACTGCTGTTCACATGTGCTATTGAAAAATCACCAATTTTATATCATATTTTCTATTCCGCTATTCAATCTACACCCTTGGGGTAATAAGAATTAAATTGCGGGATAGTCTGTATCGGTACGTGTGAGATACACCTTTCCAATTTTTGGGGCGCATCTCATACCGCCGAGGATTGCAGGGTGCTTCAGTCTGCCTCCTGCCTGTTCCGAACTCCTCCTACTCCTCATCCTGCCTTTGGGGGTACAAAAAATAGTAATTTGGGCCTAGTCTGGGTCTGTACGTGTGAGATACATACACCTTTTGATATCATATTTTCTATTCTGCTATTCAATCTACACCTTTGGGGTAAAAACAATTAAATTGCGGGATAGTCTGTATCGGTACGTGTGAGATACACCTTTCCAATTTTTGGGGCGCATCTCATACCGCCGAGGATTGCAGGGTGCTTCAGTCTGCCTCCTGCCTGTTCCGAACTCCTCCTACTCGTCATCCTGCCTTTGGGGGTACAAAAAATAGTAATTTGGGCCTAGTCTGGGTCTGTACGTGTGAGATACATACACCTTTTGATATCATATTTTCTATTCTGCTATTCAATCTACACCTTTGGGGTAAAAACAATTAAATTGCGGGATAGTCTGTATCGGTACGTGTGAGATACACCTTTCCAATTTTTGGGGCGCATCTCATACCGCCGAGGATTGCAGGGTGCTTCAGTCTGCCTCCTGCCTGTTCCGAACTCCTCCTACTCCTCATCTTGCCTTTGGGGATACAAAAAATAGTAATTTGGGCCTAGTCTGGGTCTGTACGTGTGAGATACATACACCTTTTGATATCATATTTTCTATTCCGCTATTCAATCTACACCTTTGGGGTAAAAACAATTAAATTGTGGGATAGTCTGTATCGGTACGTGTGAGATACACCTTTCCAATTTTTGGGGCGCATCTCATACCGCAGAGGATTGCAGGGTGCTTCAGTCTGCCTCCTGCCTGTTCCGAACTCCTCCTACTCCTCATCCTGCCTTTGGGGGTACAAAAAATAGTAATTTGGGCCTAGTCTGTGTCTGTACGTGTGAGATACATACACATTTTGATATCATATTTTCTATTCCGCTATTCAATCTACACCTTCGGGGTAAAAACAATTAAATTGCGGGATAGTCTGTATCGGTACGTGTGAGATACACCTTTCCAATTTTTGGGGCGCATCTCATACCGCCGAGGATTGCAGGGTGCTTCAGTCTGCCTCCTGCCTGTTCCGAACTCCTCCTACTCCTCATCCTGCCTTTGGGGTTACAAAAAATAGTAATCTGGGCCTTGTCTGGATCTGTACGTGTGAGATACATACACCTTTTGATATCATATTTTCTATTCCGCTATTCAATCTACACCTTTGGGGTAAAAACAATTAAATTGCGGGATAGTCTGTATCGGTACGTGTGAGATACACCTTTCCAATTTTTGGGGCGCATCTCATACCGCCGAGGATTGCAGGGTGCTTCAGTCTGCCTCCTGCCTGTTCCGAACTCCTCCTACTCCTAATCTTGCCTTTGGGGGTACAAAAAATAGTAATTTGGGCCTAGTCTGGGTCTCTACGTGTGAGATACATACACCTTTTGATATCATATTTTCTATTCCGCTATTCAATCTACACCTTTGGGGTAAAAACAATTAAATTGCGGGATAGTCTGTATCGGTACGTGTGAGATACACCTTTCCAATTTTTGGGGCGCATCTCATACCGCCGAGGATTGCAGGGTGCTTCAGTCTGCCTCCTGCCTGTTCCGAACTCCTCCTACTCATCATCCTGCCTTTGGGGGTACAAAAAATAGTAATTTGGGCCTAGTCTGGGTCTCTACGTGTGAGATACATACACCTTTTGATATCATATTTTCTATTCCGCTATTCAATCTACACCTTTGGGGTAAAAACAATTAAATTGCGGGATAGTCTGTATCGGTACGTGTGAGATACACCTTTCCAATTTTTGGGGCGCATCTCATACCGCCGAGGATTGCAGGGTGCTTCAGTCTGCCTCCTGCCTGTTCCGAACTCCTCCTACTCATCATCCTGCCTTTGGGGGTACAGAAAATAGTAATTTGGGCCTAGTCTGGGTCTCTACGTGTGAGATACATACACCTTTTGATATCATATTTTCTATTCCGCTATTCAATCTACACCTTTGGGGTAAAAACAATTAAATTGCGGGATAGTCTGTATCGGTACGTGTGAGATACACCTTTTCAATTTTTGGGGCGCATCTCATACCGCCGAGGATTGCAGGGTGCTTCAGTCTGCCTCCTGCCTGTTCTGAACTCCTCCTACTCATCACCCTGCCTTTGGGGGTACAAAAAATAGTAATTTGGGCCTAGTCTGGGTCTCTACGTGTGAGATACATACACTTTTGATATCATATTTTCTATTCCGCTATTCAATCTACACCTTTGGGGTAAAAACAATTAAATTGCGGGATAGTCTGTATCGGTACGTGTGAGATACACCTTTCCAATTTTTGGGGCGCATCTCATACCGCCGAGGATTGCAGGGTGCTTCAGTCTGCCTCCTGCCTGTTCCGAACTCCTCCTACTCATCATCCTGCCTTTGGGGGTACAAAAAATAGTAATTTGGGCCTAGTCTGGGCCTGTATGTGTGAGATACATACACCTTTTGATATCATATTTTCTATTCCGCTATTCAATCTACACCTTTGGGGTAAAAACAATTAAATTGCGGGATAGTCTGTATCGGAACATGTGAGATACACCTTTCCAATTTTTGGGGCGCATCTCATGCCGCCGAGGATTGCAGGGTGCTTCAGTCTGCCTTCTGCCTGTTCCAAACTCCTCCTACTCCTCATCCTGCCTTTGGGGGTACAAAAAATAGTAATTTGGGCCCAGTCTGGGTCTGTACGTGTGAGATACATGCACCTTTTGATATCATATTTTCTATTCCGCTATTCAATCTACACCTTTGGGGTAAAAACAATTACATTGTGGGATAGTCTGTATCGGTACGTGTGAGATACACCTTTCCAATTTTTGGGGCGCATCTCATACCGCCGAGGATTGCAGGGTGCTTCAGTCTGCCTCCTGTTCGGACCTCCTCCTACTCCTCATCCTGCCTTTGGGGGTACAAAAAATAGTAATCAGGGCCTAGTCTGGGTCTGTATGTGTGAGATACATACACCTTTTGATATCATATTTTCTATTCCGCTATTCAATCTACAGCCTTGGGGTAAAAACAATTAAATTGTGGGATAGTCTGTATCGGTAAGTGTGAGATACACCTTTCCAATTTTTGGGGCACATCTCATACCGCCGAGGATTGCAGGGTGCTTCATTTTGCCTCCTGTTCAGACCTCCTCCTACTCCTCATCCTCATCCTGCCTTTAGGGTACAAAAAATTGTAATCGGGGCCTAGTCTGTGTTTGTACATGTGAGATGCACCGTTTTGTAAAATTTTTCCTATTCCGCTATTCAATATACACCCTTTTGGAGTGTAAAAAATTAAATTACGGCATAGTCTGTATCGGTACGTGTGAGATACACCTTTTTAAATTTGTTTGGCGCATCTCCTTCCACCGATGGGGATTGCAGGGCACTTCAGTTTGCCTCCTGTTCCGAACTCCTCCTACTCCTCTTCCTCATCCTGCCTTTAGGGTACAAAAAATTGTAATCGGGGCCTAGTCTGTGTTTGTACGTGTGAGATACACCGTATTATAACATTTTTCCTATTCCGCTATTCAATATACACCCTTTTGGAGTGTAAAAAATTAAATTACGGCATAGTCTGTATCGGAACGTGTGAGATACACCTTTTAAATTTGTTTGGCGCATCTCCTTCCACCGCCAAGGAATGCAGGGCGCTTCAGTTTGCCTCCTGTTCCAAACTCCTCCTACTCCTCTTCCTCATCCTCCCTTTAGGGTACAAAAAATTTTAATCGGGGCCTAGTCTGTGTTTGTACGTGTGAGATACACCGTTTTTTATCCTTTTTTCTATTCTGCTTTTCAATATACACCCTTTTGGGGGAAAAAAAATTAAATTGTGGCATAGTTTGCATATTTGACTGTGAGATACACCCGTGCGATACTGTTGTTGTTTTGTTCCGCTATTTAATAAACACCTTTCTAGGGCAAGATCATAAATTACAGAAATATGAGGAGACCGTCAAATAGGGGCCGTGGCCTGGGTCGTGGTGCTGCTGGTAGAGCTCCTGTTGCAAGGAGAGGACGTGGTCGATCTGTGCCAGCTACACGCACAAGTGAAACACCTTCCTCAAGTGTGAGTAGGCGACAGAACCTGCAGCAGTATTTGGTAGGGCATCATGCGCCTCTAGAAGTGATGAGGCCAGAAGAAGTACAGGCGATAGTAGATTGGGTTGCTGACAGTGCCTCCAGTTCCTTCACATTGTCTCCCACCCAGTCTACTGCAGAAAGGTCAGAGTTGGCACCTGCAGCCAATGTCCAACCGTCTTTCACCTCACCCCCTTGCAAATCAGGCAAGCAGTCTGAGCCCCAAGTCATGCAGCAGTCTCTTCTTCTTTTTGATGACTCTGTCAGCAGGGTTTCCCAGGGCCATCCACATAGCCCTGCCCCAGAAGTGGAAGAGATTGAGTGCAGCGATGCCCAACCACTTATTTCTCAAGATGAGTACATGGAAGGACCATCGCAGCACGTCTCCGATGATGACGAAACGCAGGTGCCAACTGCTGCGGCATTCAGAATTGTGGAGACCGACAAGGAGGGCAGGGGTGAAGACTGGGTGGAAGATGATGTGGAGGACGATGAGGTCCTCGACCCCCCATGGAATGAAGGTCATGCAGGTGACCTGAGTAGTTTGGAGGAAGAGGCGGTGGTCGCACAGAGCCACCAGCACAGCAGAAGAGGGAGCAGGGTGCAGAAGCGGAGCGGCCGTGCCCTAGATACTACGCCTGCTACTGCCCAACGCAGCAAGGGAACGAGCACACCAAAGCAAGCTCAAAGGAGTTCTCTAGCGTGGAAGTTCTTCAGAAAATGTGCTGATGACAGGACAGGAGTGGTTTGCACCCTGTGCAACCAGAGCCTGAAGCGAGGCATAAACCTTCTCAACCTGAGCACAACCTGCATGATCAGGCATCTAAGTGCAAAGCACGAGCTGCAGTGGAGTAGACACCTTCAAAACCAAGAAAGGTCTCTGGCTCCTCCTGCTTCCTCTTCTGCTGCAGTCTCGGTCTCTCCATCCACATCTGTAGTGATACCGGCACCTGCCACCCCGCAAACAGACGATCTGTCAGCAACACCACCACCTGGGTCACCAACCATCTCCACAATGTCCCGTGGAAGCGTTCAGCTTTCCATCTCCCAATCACTTGAGAGGAAGAGGAAGTACCCCCCTACCCACCCGCGATCCCTGGCCCTGAATGCCAGCATTTCAAAATTATTGGTCTTTGAAATGCTGTCATTCCGTCTGGTGGAGACGCACAGTTTTAAAAGCCTTATGTTGGTGGCTGTCCCACAGTACGTCGTGCCCAGCCGCCACTACTTTTCCAGGCAAGCCATCCCTTCCCTGCACAACCAAGTGGGGGAAAAAATCAGGTGTGCACTGCGCAACGCCATCTGTGCCAAGGTCCATCTAACTACCGATACGTGGACCAGTAAGCACGGTCAGGGGCGTTATATCTCCCTAACGGCACACTGGGTAAATGCAGTGGCGGATGGGCCTGAGGCGAATAGCAATTTGGTGCATGTCCTTCCACCACCGAGGATTGCAGGGCGCTTCAGTTTGCCTCCTGTTCCTAACTCCTCCTACTCAGCTTCCTCATCCTCTACTGCCTCCTCATCCGGTCAGCGTAACACCTTCACCACCAACTTCAGCACAGCCAGGGGTAAACGACAGCAGGCAGTTTTAAAACTTGCCTGTTTGGGGGAAAAATCACACACCGCGCAGGAGTTGTGGAGGAGCATGGAACAGCAGACAAATGAGTGGTTGCTGCCAGCGAGCCTCAAGCCCGGCCTGGTGGTGTGCGATAACGAGCGAAATCTCATAGCAGCTCTGGACCTAGCCGGTTTGACGCACATCCCTTGCCTGGCGCATGTGCTGAATTAGGTGGTGCAGGGGTTCCTTAAAAATTACCCCGATATGTCAGAGCTGCTGCAGAAAGTGCGGGCCGTCTGTGCGCACTTTCGGCGTTCTCACCCTGCTGCTGCTCGCCTGTCAGCGCTGCAGCGTAACTTCGGCCTTCCCGCTCACCGCCTCATATGTGACGTGCCCACAAGGTGGAACTCCACCTTGCACATGCTGGAAAGACTGTGCGAGCAGCAGCAGGCCATAGTGGAGTTTCAGCTGCAGCACGCATGCGTGAGTCGCTCTGCGGAACAGCACCACTTCACCACCAATAACTGGGCCTCCATGCAAGACCTGTGTGCCTTGTTGCGCTGTTTTGAGTACTGCACCAACATGGCCAGTGCCGATGACGCCGTTGTCAGCTTAACTATCCCACTTCTATGCCTCCTTCAAAAAACGATTCGGGCGATGATGGAAGAGGATGTGGCACAGGATGAGGAGGAGGAGGATGAAGAGGTAACATTTCCAAGGCTTTCAGGGCAGTCATTCGCAAGGGGCTCCGAGGGTGGGTTCCTGCACACACAAACGCCAGGGACACAATTGTCCAGCAGGGACACAGTTCTGGAGGATGAGGAGGATAAGGAGGAGGAGATGGAGGAGGAGATGGAACCATGTTCACAGCAGGGTGGAACCCAGGCCAGCTCATGGCCATCACTGGTGCGTGGCTGGGGGGATACAGAGGACACAGACAATACACCTTCCACAGAGGACAGCCTTTCGTTGCCTCTGGGCAGCCTGGCACACACGAGCGATTACATGCTGCAGTGTCTCCACAACGACCGCCGAGTTGCCCACATTCTAACTTGTGCTGATTGCTGGGTGGCCACGCTGCTAGATCCCCATTACAAGGACAACGTACCGTCCTTAATTCACTCACTGGAGCGCGATCGCAAGATGCGCGAGTACAAGCACACGCTGGTAGACGCGATGCTGCTGGCATTCCCACCTGACAGCGGGGCCACAGTGGGAGCACAAGGCCAAGGCAGAGGAGGAGGAGGAAGAGGTCGCCAACGCAACCAGGGCACCGCCAGCACCTCAGAAGGCAGGGTTAGCTTGGCCGAAATGTGGAAAAGCTTTGTCAGCACGCCACAACAAACAGCAGCACCAGCAGCTCATATGGAACGTCTTAGCAGGAGGCAGCATTTCAGCAACATGGTGGAGCAGTATGTGTGCACACGCCTACATGTAGTGAATGACGGGTCTGCCCCCTTCAACTTCTGGGTCTCCAAATTGGGCACATGGCCTGAGCTTGCCCTTTACGCCTTGGAGGTGCTGCCGTGCCCTGCAGCCAGTGTATTATCTGAACGTGTATTTAGCACGGCTGGGTGCGTTATCACAGACAAGCGCAGCCATCTGTCCAGAGACAATGTGGACAAGCTCACGTTTTCCGTACCTTGTGCAGAATACCGACCTTACCCAGCCATTGTTCTATTTTTGATCTTTCTCACTCTTTTGGGGTGTACCCTCATTTAAAATGACTGAAAAAAAGCAGTGTTGGCTACCTCGTCCTCCTCCACCGCCGCTTCCACCTACACCGCCACATCCACCACCACCTCAACCTCTCTCCTACTCCATATGGGCCTTGTCCTTCACAGATGAAGAAAATTGTTTTATTTTTCATTTTTTTTTTGTTGTTTTAAGTTATTTCCCTATCCACATTTGTTTGCAGAGCACTTGCCATGCTCTTAACTACGTTTTGCTGCCATTTGCAGCACTCTAGTCCTTTCCATTGGTGTTTTAGAGCCATTTTAGTGCCTGAAAGTTCGGGTCCCCATTGACTTCAATGGGGTTCGGTGTCCAGGTAAAGTTTGGAAAAAGTCCGGGACACGGAACAGGACTTTTTTTTCAAGTTCGGCCGAACCCGCCGAACACGGACATCCAGGTGTCCGCTCAACTCTAGTAGTGGGTAATCATCCCGATGAGTGCAGGAGCAAAATTTGCAGTAGTCTATCCAAACCACAGACTTCCGTCTTTTCTTTTCTTTTCATGGAGAACTACTGGAGCAGCCCACTGACTACTCTGCGATAGAGGATAGTCTCTAAAGGGAATGTCCAGATATTGAATTAGCAAATTCTATTGTTCCTCATCCAACAAGAACGTTAGTGCTTGTAGTGGAACTCAAACGGCCTCTACTCGGGGCTGAGCCTCCTAAATGCAGTGACAGGGCACTACGTACAGGTCTGCTAGGGTTGCATGGTTGGGAAGTGAAACCATGGTGGCCCTCAGGTGGATGAACTGGGACCATTCCTATGTAAACTTTAATCATGGTGTGCACCACTAGCCACCTCCCTAGAATCACAGCTTCCTTGTGGTGTTACACCATTATTGTGGCACCTTGAAGTTTCTTGTGTGCCCCAATGGAAAGAGTCCAGACTACCTTTTGGAGGGATGCCAGGTAAAGTTTCTGCAGGAGCTTTTTATAGGAGTTTTGCTGTGGAGCACGGACAAATCCCACTTGTTCCAGCTGTTTCCTCGCTGCCTTCTGGTGAGCTTCCTAGGCTCATATCACCTTAAACTGTACAGCTCGCAGACCTGTGCACTCTGCCTCGGGAGCCACTAGTTTAATGGTGGCCCGTGTGAGCTTTTAAACTCAGGTGGACTACAGATCTTTCTTAAATGTCCAAAATGGCTGCATCTCCAATTATGGCTGCATCTCAAATTTGGTCCTCCTTTGGGTCCCTCCATAACAGGTTCTTACCATTGGGGGATGGAACCGAATATTGTCTGAATGAGGACAATTCCTGTTTCAGGGAGGCCACGTCCAGCATGAGTTCCTGAAAGAAATTGTTGGTTGCCCTCTGATTATCTCTTGTGGGGCATTCCTGGCTGGACCAGTTTTCAAAATGTGATCAGAGTTGTTGATATTGGCCCAGCCATGGTCCTCCCTCTTCCCCAGGACTTTTTAGAGGTTTTGGAGTGCTACCACAAAGTTAGTGAGGCTTGCCTCTTCCTGTAGTCTTCAAACAAAATGAATTTGCACCACATCTCTGAAATTGTCATATTCTCTCCGAACAGACGTTCTAGGCATGTCACGTTCTGTTCTAAGGTGGCCTGATCTTCTGCAGGCACAGCCATCATGGCACGGTGAGCATCATCCTCCAAGGAGTTAATAGTCAGCTCTGCAAACAGCTGGGCGGGAACCTGATACAGACATGCAGTGCTTTCAAGTCTCTCCTCCCACTCAGCCCAGAGAATGTTGGAGCCATTAAACCAATCCTAGCAGTGCCATGATGATCCCTGCTCCTCCTTCTACACCTGCTGTAAGAAGAGACATATCCTGCTGACTACCGCCAAGTGTGGGGAGGTACAGCGTGGTGCAGCAACGGTAAACACATAGATTCTGATTGTAGGAAACAGACCTTGTAATAATGCAGAATAAAACAAACCTAGCAGGAATGTGCCCAACTGGGAACATTCATGGCATATAACAGCAATGGATAGCAGAGCAGGTCTCATATGTGCCAACAGCATCTATCTTGAGGGGCGGAATGCAGCCTGGCCGGTCCAAACAGAAGTGGGGAGATCTCCAGAAGGATGGTGCATTGCTAGCCTTTCTCTACTCACCTGCAACCTCTCCCTGTTGCTGATCCCTGTCAGATGGGTGACCTGTCCCTACACTACCCACACATAAAATGCGCACCAAGCCTGGGTGCCAGGGACTCAAATGGGCTCTGCTTGACCCAGGATGGCTGCTAGAGTCACATCAATCAGATAGCTTTCCCAGTGATCCAGGAAATCATAGAGGAACTATGGTCCTCTTGACTTCCTCTCTCCCTGTAATGCTGCTGTAGAAGAGCGCCATCTGTAGTGAAGAAAGTAGACTGCCCCTGCCTGCATCCAGTTCCCACAGTGCATTGCTGCCTGACTCAGTCTATTGATCTGTCCTCTTGCTGATTTAGCTGTTAACCAGTTCAGCACTGTAGGGCAGGAGGTACAGAGAACGGATGCAGCCAGTGTTTCTCTCACTCTCCATTCTTAGCTTAGCACCTGGCTACACATACATTAATGTCCAAAGTAGAGAATAATGTAGAAAGGTAACATTCAAAAATATGCATTCATGCTAAGAATAAAACACTTACATTACATAACATATTGCTACTCCATTCATACTAAACTGTTGTTTACCCCTAAAGCGTATCCAAAACCAAGAACAAAAGTAGCAGTTTTGAGTGACGGAGGCTCTCTTTAGCGTCTCCTCAGCTCTGATCACATGGCATAGCCATAGGACTTCATTTCACTTTGAAATGCCTGGCCTAATAAGTGGATTTCTTGGAGGGGAGAGTTTAACTAGGGAGCGGGAGAATCTGTACTGGTGGAGAGCAGGAGAGCTGCATTGGTGGTGGGGGTGATCTGTACTGAGTGGAACTATAGTGGTGGGGGATCTGTATCAGAGTGATTGTACTGGGGTGTGGGCAGAGATCTCTACAGGTGTGAAGGGTAGCTGTATTGGTTGGGTGATCTGTACTGAGTGGAACTGTAATGATGGGGGAATCTGTACCAGAGTGATTGTACTGGTGTGTGGGTGGAGATCTGTACAGGTGCGAGGGGTTGCTGTACTGGTGGTAGGGGTCTGTACTGGTGGCAGTTTTACTGGTGAGGAGGATGGGTGGGGAGAGATATGTTCTGGGGGAGCAGTACTGGTACATGTGGGTGGGAGCTGTACTGGTATAGTCAGTGGGGAGTACACCCAAAAAATTCATAACTGCCATGGCAGATTATTATGTTAGTTTTTAATACTCCTCACTTTATAGAGGTATGGATGTGGGATAGACTCTAACTCTTGGTCAATATGTAGCACTACCCCAGCAGGAGTCACTGATGTTGGGGTCCCCACTGCTGCACAGCCAGTCACTCAGCATTTCCTTCATTCGTTCAAATGAAGCAAACAGTCCTTGGCTTTTTTTTTTTGTTATTTTATTGGGGGATGATAGCTCTGATGGGGTAGGGAAATGCCCGACTTGAAAATGTCCAGAACATAGCACAAAGGACAACCTTCTCCCTATTTACAAAGATCCTCTTCTTCCTTCCTCCTGCACAAACTTGGTTCACTATTTACAGCACCTGCTGATCATTCCAGTAGAATTAACAGTCTTTTGTCAATTCGGGAACATCCCATTACAGGCTAGGAACTTCCTATCCCTTTGTGGATTAACCACTTCTGGACCGGAAGGTTTTACCCCCTTAATGACCAGGCCATTTTTTGCAATTTGGCACTGCGTGAATTTTACTGACAATTGCGCAATCATGCAATGCTGTACCCAAACAAAGTTTATGTCCTTTTTTTCCCCCACAAATAGAATTTTCTTTTGGTGGTATTTGATCACCACTGCGGTTTTTATTTTTTGCGATATAAACAAAAAAAGACCAAAAATTTTAAGAAAAAAAATGACATTATCTACTTTATTTTTGAAAAAATATCCAATAAACTAAATTTTTGTCATACATTTAGGCCAAAATGTATTTAGCTACATGTCATTTCAATAAGTGTATATTTATTGGTTTGCGCAAAAGTTATAGCGTCTACAAACTATGGTGTATATACTGGAATTTACGCAGCTTTTACTTTCTGACTGCCTATTTCATTTCTCGAAGTGCTAACATGGCAGGGCCGTACAAACCTCCCCCAAAATTACCCCTTTTTGGAAAGTAGAAACCCAGAGGAATTTTCTGAGAGGCATATTTAGCCCATTGAATATTTAATTTTTTCGTCACAGGTGTTTAAAAAATTACAAAAAATAAAAGTTTTACACAAAGTTGTCATTGAAATTATATATTGCTCACACATGCCATGGGCATATGTGGAATTACACCCCAAAAAACATTCTGCTGCTTCTCCTGAGTACAGGGATACCCCATGTGTGAGATTTTTTGGCAGTGTAGCCGTGTACAGGACCCCAAAAACCAATCACAGCCTTCAGGCTTTCTAAGGGCATAAATTGTTGATGTCACTCCTCACTACCTATCACAGTTTTGGAGGCCATGAAATGCCAAGATAGCACAAACCCCCCCCCCCCCCCCCCACAAAATGACCCCTTTTCAGAAAGTAGAAACCCCAAGGTATTTGCTAAGAGGCATGGTGTGTATTTTGCAGCTCTCATTTGTTTTGGAAAATGAAGAAAGAAAATAAAAATGACCCGTTTTCGTAAAGTAGACACACTAAGCTATTTGCTGAGAGGCATGGTGAGTGTTTGCAGATCTCACTTTTTGTCACAAAGTTTTGAAAATTGAAAAAAAAAAAAAAAAATGTTTTTCCTTTTTTTTCTTAATTTTCCAAAACAAATGAGAGCTGCAAAATACTCACCATGCCTCTTAGCAAATAGCTTGGGGTGTCTACTTTCCAAAAAGGGGTTGTTTGGGGGGGGGGGGTTGTGCTATCTAGGCATTTCATGGCCTCCGAAACTGTGATAGGTAGTGAGGAGTGAAATCAACAATTTACGCCCTTAGAAAGATAGACTGCCAAAAAGTCTCACACATGTGGTATCCCCGTACTCAGGAGAAGCAGCAGAATGTATTTTGGGGTGTCATTTCACATATACCAATGGCATGTGTGAGCAATATATCATTTAAATGACAACTTTGTGTAAAAAAAAAAAAAAGCATTTTTGTCATTTTCCCAATACTTGTGAAAAAAATATTAAATATTCCATGGACTCAACATGCCTCTCAGCAAATAGCTTGGAGTGTCTACTTTCAAAATGGGGTTATTTGGGGGGTTTTGTGCTATACTGACATTTCAGGGCCTCCGAAACTGTGATAGGTAGTGAGGAAGTAAAATAAGCAATTTATGCCCTTAGAAAACGGTGATGAAAAAAGACGGTGACTGGTTTTCAGAGTCCCGTACACAGTTAGGCTCACAAAAAGTCTCACACATGTGGTATGTCATTTTCCTGGATTTGTCGCAAAATATAAAATATTCCATGGACTCAGCAAAAAAAGCTTGGGGGGTCTACTTTCTAAAAAGGGGTCATTTGGGGGGGTGTTTGAACTGTCCTGGCATTTTATTCCCAATATTAGAAGTTTATGCCACACATCACCCACTCTTCTAACCACCTCCCTTCCATTTTTTTGGTCTATATATAACATTTTGCTTTAGATAAATTCAAAGTGTTGCGCTACTGTAAATTACATGTAGCACTGCCCCCTAGGGAGCTGCTGAGACTGGATTTCCCTGGGTTACCCATAGCAACGGTCCATTAAACTTAGCACTTTAAGTCCTTGGCTCAGTTAATGAACAGTGTAGGGGATTTGTTTTTTTTTTGTGTTTTTATTTAGAATTGGGATGGGAGAAGGGATGAGTGGGATACTCCAACTTGACAACTATGCACAAATCTTGAGGACGTCTAACTGGATTGAGTGCGGCAAGGCTGCTGCTTCACTTTTCTCACTTGCTGCGTGTGCTAGCTTCTGTCCACTGACCTCACTGGAGTGGTCCCTTTCCTGGGCAGACCCCTGGCAAGCTCCCGGGTACTCACAGACACTGTTTTTCCTCCGGTCACTCTGCCTTTAACTCAATTGTCAGTATCCTGGACCTTCTGGCTCAGCACCACACTCTGGCTCATTAAGCCGACTGCCTGTGGCTACCTTCCTTGCTGACAGGAGGAGACACAGCTGTCACCCTCCTCCTGGGACATGGCTTCCCACCCAAAGATGCCCTGTCACATGTGCCCCCGGCTTTTATGATCAATCCCAGGATGCACTGCAGTCATGCCCTCCCGCTGGGACTGCCACAAAATCCAGTGTGTCATTGGCTGGGACACTCCCTCAGACCAAATGAATCACACCCTGGACCCATGCAACAGGCAGAACAAACAATCAGACTCTCCTGATGAGCAGGCAGAGCCAAAAACGAAGCTTTTACCTAGCACCAGGCATGGGAGTAAGTCACACATATACAAGTCACAAGCAAGTCTCAAGTCTTAACCTTCAAGTCTCAAGCAAGTCCCAAGTTACTGTGGCGAAAAGCAAGCAAGTCAAGTCGAGTCCCTGCTAGAAGTCAAGCAAGTCAAGTCAAGTCATTTATTTTGGTCAAGTCACAAATCAAGTCAAAATACTGATCTACCCCAATTTTCACCTTTAAATCAGTTAAAAGTCAGTGGTCAGGAAAGGTTTTGTTTTATTTTTAACATTAAAGCGGAGTTCCACCCTCAAAAGCGACTTTGGGCCATCCGCTTGCTCTGTGTCACCTGAAAAAGAAATGGATAATGATTTTTTTTTTTGTTTACTTACCTTGTTTTTGAAGAAAATATACTTACCTTCCTTCTACTTTCTCCCTCTGTGGACACGGCCGCCGCCAACACTTCCTGCTTGCGTTGACTCCTGGGAGCTGAACGTTATCGTTACAAGGAGTCAATGCGCCTGCACCGGCCATGCTCGTCAGTTCCGGTGCAGGCGCATCATTCCCTGCTAAACAGCTTCTGGGCATGCCCAGAAGCTGTGCAGGGATGACGCACCTGCCCCGGAAGTGATGAGCGGGGCCGATGCAGGGCATTATGGGACCGAAGAGGACACCCTGGCTTCAGCTGCCCACACCTGAGATGGCAGCGCTGGACAAGAAATTTTCAAAGTAAGTATTACTTCTAAAAGGTAAGTTCAGAGGCTATCCATTATGAAATGCACTAGCCCTGACTGTTTTTGAGGGTGGAACTCCACTTTAACAAAACTGCTTAGTGCTTTTTTCTTGGCATATTAAAGAAACACTTTGAATGCCCAAACAGCTCAAAATCCTTCGTCCAGTCATGTTTCAACACCACAGTCACTAAAAACATGTTAAGTATTTCCATTGTTAAACAGCCAGTGTCCTAAAAATCAGAACACACTGAGGTGTTTTAACCTCCCTGGCGGTATGATTCTTTTGGATTTTAGGTGCTGAAAGCGGTACCATTATTTTGCATGTAATTCTTGTGAATGAGCAGCCCAAACCAACTGTATACATTTATTATATATATTATGTATGTATACATATATATATATATATATATATATATACGTATATATATATATATATATATACATATAATGCATACAGTTGGTTTGGGCTGCTCATTCACAAGAATTACGTATATATATATACTGTGTATATATATATATATATATATATATATATATATATATATATATATATATTTACATAAAAAGTACAGTAAAACTGCAGGAAAGGGCACTGGGGGGCAAACTAATGTGATTTTTTTTATTTTGAATGGTATCAGTGTGTTTGGCGTGTTTTTACATTTGAATTTGCCGCCGGTTCCACCCCCCTGCGAACGTCACGTCGCAGGAGATGGAAGCCGGGGCACGGAGACGATCGGGAGGAAGATCCGCCGCGAGACACCGCCGAGACACATCGCTGGATCCTGGTGACAAGGTAAGTAACCTCTTTTACAGGATCCAGCGATGCTTCTGGCGCTACCCCGAGTGTGGCTCGGGGTTACCGCTTTTGGCTCTGAAATGTAACCCCGAGCCACGCTCGGGAATACCGCTAAGAAGGTTAAGTGACTGTGGTGTCAGAAACATAACAGGCACATTAATTTTGCTTTAATACATCTTGAGAAAATGCAAATATTTCATAACTTAAAAAAGTAAAGTCATTTCGAGTCATATGTCTCAAGTCAAAGTCAAGTCTCAAGTCATGAATACCAAGTCAAAGTCAAGTCGAGTCTTTTAATAATTTTAGTCAAGCAAGTCTCAAGTCCTCAAACTGGTGACTTAAGTCTGACTTAAGTCAAGTCTTGTGACTCCCCCACCTCTGCCTAGCACCTATCTAGGAGGGTGCTGCATCCATAAACAAACATTAATATATCAATCAAAAATTGTGCATAATCCAGTGAATAAATATACATTCAGTCCAATGAAGTCCATGCAATAACAAAGTGACAATAAATCCGAATTTCCACGCCAAGAATGTCTCCACCACCAGATAAACTCTCCAAAGGGCTTACCTATATATGACTCCTAAAATTTTAGAGAAGTCATATATTGCACAGTATGGGTGTGTCAGCTGTTACACCGGATCTCTTCCTTGCCATCAGCATCCGGACAACCCAAAGAGAAAACCCTTCACAAATGCCCACCAAGATCCCATAAAACAAAAAAAAGCAATAAAAAAAGTGAAAGCACTTGCATATGGTAAAACGAACAGCCCTGTCACATTTATAATCTCCAAGCCAAAAGACGCACTTCCGGGGACATGCCATGATGTCACAATGTAAAGCTCCACCCAGCGTGTTTCATTACAGATGACATCTTTCGGGCACGGAAGATATGGGGCCTTGTCCCACAAACTTCAGTCCCTGCTCGTTCCTCTTGGTCACAGGCACCTTTCTGGAAAACAACAGATATTTGATGACCTGGAAAAAAGAAAGTCGTGCTTTTCCACTGTTTATTTTGTGTTGTCACACATATTATTGCTGCTCAAGGTTGTAAGCGCAGTTATTTTGTCACTTAACATTTGATAAACTGGGTCTGATCTGTTGGTAGGCTACAGAGTCTGTAACCGAGGGGGCTAGGACCATTAGAGATGCTTTCCAGCCAAACGCATATCTTAACCACTTTACCACCGGAGGATTTTGCTGTCTTCCGTCCAGGCCACTTTTTGCGATTCGGCGCTGTGCGACTTTAACTGACAATTGCGCGGTCGTGCGACGCCTTACCCAAACGAAATTTACGTCCTTTTTTTCCCACAAACAGAGCCTTCTTTTGGTGGTATTTGATCACCTGTGCGATTTTTACTTTTTGCGCTATAAACAAAAAAAGAGCGTTTATTTTGAAAAAATAACAATATTTTTCACTTTTTTTATATGAAATTCCCCCCCAAAAAAATGTAAAAATCAAATTTTTTTTTAATTTTTGGCCAATTTGTTTTCTGCTACCCATGTTTAGTAAAAAAAATTGCAATAAGCGTATTTTGATTGGTTTGCGCAAAAGTTATTGCGTTTACTAACTAAGGGAAAGATTTCTGTCATTTTTGGTGTTTTTTTTTAACGCGTAATGGCGGTGATCTGCGATTTTTTTTGCGGGACTGCGACATTGCGGCGGACAGATCGGACCCTTGACTGACATTTTTGACACTTTTGGGGGTACCAGTGACATTTCTACAGTAATCAGTGCTATATATATGCACTGTTACTGTAAAAATGACACTGGCAGGGAAGGGGTTAATTTTATTGGAGAGGGAGGGGTTAATGTATGCCTGGTGCTTACTGACGTGTGTGGGGGGAGGTGACTGTGTGACAGAAGGACAGATCGGATGTCCAGCTATGCTGAACACTCCGATCTGTCAGTCCCTGTCACTATGGAGATCCGCCCGCTGTGTTTACATTTACAGATTCGACTCGATCCCCGACGATCGGGGCAGAGCAGCGGCGATCGCCGCTGCTCCTCCGCTGGCCCGACTCCCGCTGTGAATGAACACAGCGGGAGCGAGCCTCCGGCGGCCGCCCACAAGGGGCGGAGTCCAGCGACGTAGGTCTACGTCGCTGGACGGGAACGCGGCACTTTGCCGCAGTAGCCTCAATGTAAGCGGGGCTAAAGTGGTTAAAGGGATTGTAAAGGCAGGAGTTTTTTTTTTAATCTTAATGCATTCTATACATTAAGATAAAAAACCTTCTGTGTGCAGCTACCCCCCTCAGCCCCCCCCCCCCCCCAATACTTACCTGAGCCCATCTTTATCCAGCGATGATGCAGGAGTTTCCCAGCTGCCCGGATTCCCCTCCTCATTGGCTAAAACAGCAGCACGGCGCGATTGGCACCTGCTGTTGTCAATCAAAGTCAGTCAGCCAATCAGAAAAGAGAGGGGGCAGGGCCAGGTTGCAGCTCTATGTCTGAATGGACACAATGAGATTTCACTCGCCTTTGGTGCTCCCCCGCAAGCTGCTTGCTGTGGGGGCACTCAACAGGAGAGAGGGGCCAGGAGCACCGAAGAGGAACCGGGCTGCTCTGTGATAAACCAACTGCACAGAGGAGGGAAGTATAACATGTTTGTCATTTAAAAAAAATAAAAAAAACAAGACTTTACAATCACTTTAAGGGGTGTGAATTAAAATAGAGAAACAGTATATCACAATTGGTGGCAGAGTGTAAATCTCTTCCGTTTCTTTAAAGTGGATCTATCCCCTAACTGAATTGCCTTTTGTATCATAAACAATTGCCATGTATTTTTTTTTTTTTTGGAAAATTGTGATTTGACCTTTTTTCATCCATTTTCCCATCTCGGTGCTGCTGATCTCCCTCTGGCTTCCTTCGGTCACCTCCTGTCTACATGCACACTCTCCAGTGTCCGGCTCATCATTCCTCTGGACCAGCTTCATGATAGTGAAATAGGGTCTCTAAAATTACATCACAGATCAGTGGTCCAGTAGGAATGGGCACAGGCAGAAGTGAAGGTCAGGGACGGGACAGAGTCAGCGCAGGCAGAGTAATGGAGTACTTAAGACTAGCCAGGTCAGTAACTGGAATGAAATGGGAATGCTGCAGACAAGAATCATTGCACAGGCTCAGTTTAAATAGCCTGTTTGTCCCTGATGTGGGCGGCAGATGCACTTGCATGCACCTTTCCTAGGTGCTCATGAAGGACCATTAATTAGCCTATGACCATACATAGGAAGCCATCCAGAAGAGCCATATTGTCTGCTGTTATGCTCTTCCTGACACTCCCTGGCTAAAAATCAGTTTTCTAATTCATCCCAAAGATGTTCAGTAGGGTTGAGGTCAGGGCTCTGTGTTGGACACTTGAGTTCTTTCCACACCAAACTGTTCAAGCCATGTGTTTATGGAGCTGGCTTAGTACACAGGGGCACAGTCATGCTGGAACAGAAAATGACCTTATTTTCACCAAACTGTTACCACAAGGTTTAAAAAGCACAATAGTAAAAAATGTCTTTGTTTTTTTGGAGAACAAATAGTATTCTTCACTGGAAACACTTGCGCTCAATCATTGGAAGGATGCCTGCATAATTTTGGCTGCATATTGTATTCGTGCCACTGGCAAATTGCAGCAAATTTCTGTAGAATGTACAATACAAACTTCTTTTGTGTACTTTGCAAACCTTATAATTAAACAATGGCACACAATACATACACTATTTCCTGTACACAGAAGCAATGTTTGGATGCTGTCTGATGTTGTTAAATTTGTAATTGTACAATTATTTCTATATAAAATAATACTTATTATGGAATGACCACCCTAAATAAACCGTACAACAAAAACAACTGGACACAAGTGTAGAAAGCACAGTATCTTACTGTATCCTAAACCAATAGTAGTGTGAGACATTTGTTCACACACATTGGGGTTGATTTACTAAAGGCAAATAGACTGTGCACTTTGCAAAGTACAGTTTCTCCAGATCTTAGTAAATGAGGTAAAGCTTCACTTTGCAAAGAATACCCAATCACATGCAAGGAAAATAAAAAAACAGCATTTTTTTGCTTGCACATTATTGGATGATGGAGGTCGGCAGAGAATCTGCTTTTTTTCCTAAGCTCTCGAGCAACTGCACTTGCAAAGTGCACAGTCTATTTGCTTTTAGTAAATCAACCACATTATTTCTGTATTTTTTCTCCATAGAAGTTAAAGTGCATGCCTGGACAAAAGAAAAAACAATTTTCAATAAATCTCTGCAATACATGTCCATTGCCCCATGTTTTGCATCAAGTACAGAAAAAAAGTTGTTGGTCTGCTGAGAAGTCCAGTGAGCTCCTAACTTCCTGTATACTCTGCCCATTCTACAATTATTCCCCGCCCAATTAATACCCCAATTTGTCACACTTTGTCCATCTCATATCAATGCACTACTAGATCTATGTCTATGGCAGGGGTCTCCAAACTACGGCCAAGCAAGCCATGTCTGGCCCAATACAAGATTTCATCTGGTATGCAGTTAGGGTCAGTGGTGTATCCTCAATGTGCAAAGACTGAGAATTCAGGTCAGCAGAGGCTGCTTATGGTCTCTGCCTCCCCCCACTGCCCCAACCTGCAGTCTGCACCTCAGGTTCACACTGGCGCCCCAGAAATCAATGATTTGCTTGCCCTAGTGTTAACAATTGAACAGAACTTCCTCCAGTCAGACCAGCTCTGCCTCCTGGCCCCTGGCATAATGTTACAATGTGCTGTAAGCCTTACAGTGGTGATGGGGACCCTGATGTAGCAGAAGATTGATGTAAGAGAGACTCTGATTTTTATGGAAATAAAAAAAAAAAGAGAGACTCTGATGGAGACCACGGCAGAAGCCTCTGAGACGGACAGGTCCTGTTTACACCCCCTTGTGAAATCGAATTTAATTACTGCACTTTGCACATGAGTATTGTTTTATGATAATGCCCATATCTACATTTTTTAAGGTACGGTAGGTAAGGAGACATAAAAAAACTGTCTCCACCAGCATAGCAGGTCTTCTATCTGCAAAGGCTCCATAGTCATTGGAGTCCATTTAGGAAGTCCACCAGTGCCCCTCTAACTGTAGAAATTACTTTCCAGCTACATACATTTTATAAGATATATAGATTAACAAAACAAAATTCAACTAGATCTATACATATATATGTAGTGCTACCCCACTTGGTAATTTGGTCTTTCTGTTTTGCACCCTGTTTCCAAGAACAACCTAAACCCCCTGACACCCCTGTTTGAATGAAAGTAACTGCAGGCACTTATAGAAACATACCAATATTAGAAACAAATCTTGCTTAAGTGAAGACAATTCCTGTTTCAGGAAGGCCATGTCCAGCGCGAGTTCCAAAAAGAGATGGCTGGTTTGCCCTCTGATTCTCTTTTGTAGTGCACTCCAGGCTGGAACAGTTTTCAATCCTACCGCAAGCTGGTCCCTCAACAGGTGATCCGAGTTGGTGATATCAACACAGCCATGGTCATCCCCTTCCTCCAGGACTTTTTAGAGGTTTTGGAGTGCTACCACAAAGTGAGTGAGGCTCGCATCTTCCTGTTGTCTCTGAACAACAAGAATTTGCATGTCACCTCTGGGATTGTCACATTCTCTCGGAACAGGCCCTGTAGACATGTCACGTTCTAAGGTGGCCTGATCTTCTGCTGGCCGAGTCATCACTGAGCCATCACTGCTTGGCAGGCATCATCCTCCAAAGAGTTAACAGCCAGCTCCACAATCAGCTGGGCGGGAACCTGATACAGACATGCATTGTTTCAAGTCTCTCCTCCCACTCAGCCCAAAGAATGTTGGAGCCATCACCTGATCCTAGGAGAGCCATGATGATTTCTGCTCCTTCTTTTGTACCTGCTGTAAGAAGAGACATATCCTTCTGAATGCCGCTAAGTGTGGGGAGGTGCAGCGTGGTGGAGCAGCAGTAAACAAACAGATTCTGGTTGCAGAGAACAGAACTTGTATTAATGCAGAAAACAACAAACCCAGCGGGAAGGCACCCAACTGGGAACACTCATGGCATGTAACAACAATGGGTAGCAGAGCAGGTCTCAGATGTGCCAACAGCATCTGTTAGAGGGGCAGAATGCAGCCTAGCAGGTCCAAACCCAACAGGGGAGATCTCCAGAAGGATGGCATTTCCCCAGCCATTCCCTACTTATCTGGAACCTCTCCCTGCCGCTGATCACTGTCTCTGTTAGATGGGTGACCTGTCCCTACACTACCCACACGTGAAATGTGCACCAAGCCTGGGTGTAAGGGCCACAAATAGGCTCTGCCTGACAGAAGATAGCAGCTAGAGTCACATGGGAGGGGAGCATCCAATTGGATAGCTTCCCCAGTGACCCTGGAAACCATAGAGGAACTATGTTCCACTTGACTTCCTCTCTCACTGCAATGCCACTGCAGAAGTGCTCCATCTGTAGTGAAGAAAGTAGACTGCCCCTGCCTGCATACAGTTCCCACAGTGCAGTGCTGCCTGACTCAGTCTGATGAACTCTTCCTGCTCAGCAGCTCGCTCCTCTTGCTGATATAGCTGTTAACCAGTTCAGCACTGCAGGGCAGGAGGTACACAGAGCAGCTGCAGCCAGTGTTTCTCTCACTCTCCATTCTTAGCCAAGCACCTGGCTACACATACATTAATGTCCAAAGTAGAGAATACTGTAGAAAGGTAACATTCAAAAATATGCATTCATGCTAAGAATAAAACACTAACATTACACAACATATTGCTAATCCATCCATACTAAACTGTTGTTTACCCATAAAGCGTATCCAAAACCAAGAACAAAAGTAGCAGATCCCCCAATGAGTGAATACTGTAGAAAGATAGCAATCAAGAATATGCATTCATACTAAAAATAAAACACTAACATTACATAATGTATTGCTACTCCATTCATAATAAACTGTTATTTACCCCTTAAGAACTTCCAAACCCAAGAACAAAAGCAGCAGTTTTGAGTGAGGGAGGCTCTCTTTAGTGCCTCCTCAGCTCTTATCACATGGCATAGCCATAGGACTTCATTTCACTCTGAAATGCCTGGTCTGGTAGGTGAATTTCTTGGAGGGGAAAGCTGAACTGGGGAGGGGGAGAATCTGCACTGGGGGAGCAGTACTGGTAGAGAGTACGAGAGCTGTATTGGTGGTGGGGGTGGTCTGTACTGAGGGGAACAGTTCTGGTGGGGGGGGGGGGGACTGTACCAGAGTAATTGTACTGGTGTGTGGGAAGGGATCTGTACAGGTGCAAAGGGTAGTTGTACAGGTAAAGGGATCTGCACTGGTGGCAGCTTTACTGGTGGGGGAACTGTACTGGTGTGGGGGATCTGTACTGGGCTGAGCTTTACTGGTTATGGGGGAGAGATCTGTACTGGGGGAGCAGTACTGATATAGATGGTGGGGAGTACACCCTGACACGACAAATTATTTTGTTAGCTTTTCCTACTCCTGAATTTATAGAGGTATGGATTTGGGATAGACTTCAACCCCTTGGCCAATATATGGACTAATGAAACAAATATGCAATCAGACAGCAGCAGTCTGAGAATATAGGAAAAGTACTAGATAGTGCCACATCCCTATTTGACTAGAATATGGAAGGATTGGAAGGCAAGGATTTTATTGGCACAATATTATTAAAAAAATGTTTTGCTAGAATTAGCTTCGTCTGGAGCATTATAGTAAAGTATTCTGTATATTTTTGTAGAGGACAGAAAACTAGAATAGCATCAAGTGTAGCTAACGAAGAGGGTATCGTGGATCGCCATTGGCGGCGGTTCCCCATCTGGGGAGGGTTCTTCGTGTGTTCGCACAGGAGTATACGCAGGAGTGTACCCATTGTTTGGATTTTCAGTCTGGATCTGTGCCATATTATCTATATTTGTTATGGCTGACTGATGTCAGCTAAGCATCCACTTACCTTGGATGCTAGATTCTAAATTGGCTTATTGTTCATTCCACTACATGCTTCATCCACTCCTGTTTCGATCCACGATACCCTCTTCGTTAGCTACACTTGACGCTATTCACGTTTTCTGTCCTCTACAGTAATATACAGAATACTTTACTATAACGCTCCAGACGAAGCTATTTCTAGCTAAACATGTTGAGCAATGTGAATAATAACAATATGAATAACTGAATACAGCATCAACTGATCTTGTTGGAGGGCAGTCTCGTGTCACCCTTCGTTAGATCCCCTTGATGTGAAGTATTTACTTATACTTTATTACCTAAAGTTTTTGTCATATATAGTTGGATATTCTGTATCAAGTACTTACTGACTCTACTGCTACATCAAATTTATGTGTGCCTTGTCTAAGGCCAATATTTATATTTTATTGTAATTCCTTGCTTTTATAAGAATTTATCAATAAAAATTGATTTTTTTAATACTATTGTGCCAATAAAATCCTTGCCTTCCAATCCTTCAATATATGGACTAGAAATGAACAAAATCTTTAATGATATCTCTTTTAGTGTGCTTACAAGCACAGGTCTCACCAGTTGGTTTGGTTTGAAATAAAGTCGCATCTGAACCTTTTTGCAGTGGTTTTTGTTACATTACACTACAAGACAAGTAAACCACTGAGATCCTCAACCTTTTCCCAAGCCTTTTAACACTGAGGAACCCTTAAAATAACTTTCCAGGCTCAGGGTACCCCTGACAATTATTACCCCTGATAATTATTACTATATACACGCTCACTCTCACTACATTAGTGTGACGGTCAATAGGAGAATACTCATCACATTTGTGGTCAATAGGAAGAATCCCCTTTTACAGATCGGTAAAAAGATCATTAGTGTCAGTGGGAACTTATCTGAGATGCAGAAATTGCTCATTGCTCAAATAACTCCTAGCAACCTCTGGAGGAGCTCTAGGATTCCACAGATTCCTGATTGAGAAAGGCTGCTCTCAAGTGTCAAACCTACCTGCTCTGAAGCCAGATCACCTACACCTACATCATTGTCAATGCATTGAGATAAAATAACAATACTAATAAGAGAACTGTAAAGGACCAGTACTATTTTTATATGGACCAGTTGTTCCGATGGCTAGTTTGGTGTTGGGATTAGAGATGTCCCGAACTATTCGCCGGCGAACAGTTCCCGGCGAACATCGCTTGTTCGTGTTCGCCTCGGCGGGCGAACATATGCGATGTTCGGTCCGCCCCCTATACATCATCATTGAGCAAACTTTGACCCTGTACCTCACAGTCAGCAGACACATTCCAGCCAATCAGCATACCCTCCCTCCCAGACCCTCCCACCTCCTATAAAAAAGCAAGGAAAGCATTCATCTTAGATTCATTCTGAAGCTGCAGTGTTAGTTAGAGCAGGGAGAGTGCTGCTGCTGCTGCTGCTGAATTAATAGGGAAATTGTTAGCTAGGCCAGGGTTCTGTGTCCACTCCTGCTGTAAGGACAGCGACCTGACAGCACCCCAAAAAGCCCTTTTTAGGGCTGGTACATCAGTCTGCTTTTATTTATTTATATATATATATATATATATATATATATATATATATATATATTGCAGTTGCCTGCCGTGTGTGAGAGGCCACAGACCCACAGACTGTACTGTGTGCACACCACTCATATAGGGTGGCACAGCACCTTGCATATAAAAAAAGTTATTTCATTTTTTCTCTGTAATATAATTGCAGTTGCCTGCCAGTGAGTGTCAGGCCCACAGACCGTACTGTGCCCACTGCCCACCACTCATATAGGGTGGCACAGCACCTTGCAGATAAAAAAGTAATTACATTTTTTCTCTGTAATATAATTGCAGTTGCCTGCCAGTGAGTGTCAGGCCCACAGACTGTACTGTGCCCACTGCAAATGGACTGTTTGCGGTTGTTTGCGGTGCGTTAAACAGGGAGTTTGGTCTGTCAGAGTTTGGTCTATCACTGTGAAGCGGGCGCAACCCTTACACTACCTGATCGATAAAACATCATACCTGATCGTATTCACACACTGGATGTTTTAAAGCACGTTATTCCAAACAATTTAGGAATGTTAGGTGATTTATGCCCTTTATGGATTAAAACCCGACTCTGCGTCAACTACGTAATTTTCCATGGGAGTTCTGCCATGGATTCCCCTCCGGCATGCCACAGTCCAGGTGTTAGTCCCCTTGAAACAACTTTTCCATCACTATTGTGGCCAGAAAGAGTCCCTGTGGGTTTTAAAATTCGCCTGCCTATTGAAGTCTATGGCGCCCGTTCGCGAACATTTGCGGAAGTTCGCAGTTCGCGAACATAAAATTTTATGTTCGCGACATCTCTAGTTGGGATATCTGACACCAGCACATCACAAGCAAGGTCCACATAACTGTTTTGTCAGTCCCTAGGTGTTTCTGTGAGTTCAGGTCATACCATTTTACATCTGCATGTAGCTCATCAGCGGGATCATTTTCAAATCCCTGTGACTACTGTTTTGGATTGACGTAATCAGACAATTGTATGCCTCCAATATGGGGACCACCAGGTCCGAAGGATTCTTTTGAGGGCTTGAGAGATGTAATTTGATTACATTTATTGACAACAACAAGCCTACAGAGATTCACTAGCACCTAGGTGAAAATGTAGGTCTACAAACCTATTCAGGTTCTAAACTCTGAGCATTTGTCCACTTAAATGAGTTAGGATATCATCCAATTTCTTATATATCTAATATTACAGTTTCCCTATTTTGATGGCAGTGCTGGTTAGGCAACCGGATTGTTTCTGTTTCCAAAGAAAAACTTTTCAGAACAAGTCCCCCCCCCCCCCCCAACCCTCCCCAAAGTAATCCGGCATTAGGTAACGTATAGCATTCTTGCCAGGTTCTTTACCCCCAAGGCAGTTGGCAATGTGATGTGGGAGGTTATATGGAAAGTAAAGAGTGGTATAAATACAGGTTAGACACTGATTAAGTTCCAAAAGCTACAAGACTCAGTACAGGTAAGTACCTTCCTATGCAGTAATACCTGCTGGGGTACCCAAGGGGAGGGGCATAACAGTGGAAACGAAACTGGAAGTGATTAAATACTCTTCACTTCCAGTTTCTTAGGCTTGGTTCACACCTATGCAGTTTGCTTTTGTTCATTACTGCAGTGCTCTTTGCTGAGCCTTTTCGCACACTTGATTTTGCAAGGATTTTGCCCTAATTTGCGTTTTGCATTTTATATGCTTTTTTTTTGGGGGGGGGGCTAATTTATTGTTGGGCGGATAAAAAAATGCAAATTACAGCAAATTTGCGGCCAAAATAACGGCAAAAATGCACTACGTGTTCCATAGGACAGGTCCCATAGGGCGTTTCTGAAAAAAGCACCAAAAAATGCATAGGTGTGAACTAGGCCTTGGACCATAGAAATGATTGGGGTCATTCTGGTTCCCTGATCAGCTCTATGGTCAGTACGTGGATCTGCTGGCTGCAGACATGGGTTCTCCGGTGGGATGGGTGGCAGAAGGCAGCCGGCGGCTATTTAGCTGCTAGGATTGTTTCACTGCACATCCTATTGTCCATAGCTCATCCTGGGAGTGAGCAAGGGAGGGTGGCTACATTCCTACATACAAGAGGACCATGGAGTATGAACGTAGTCACCTTCTAACCAGAAACCAAAACACAGAAGCAAAAAAAAAAAAAGAGATTTGGAGGAGGCTGAGGGTAAAAGAAGGGACTTTCCAAGTTAAGAATAAATACCTGAATAGAAATGTATTTTTTAAATCAGAGTTTAGTGTCGATTTAAATTACACTGATAATATTTTTTGATTTAAAAAAACTCAAAAGAACCCGCACCACTGAAGTGTGAAAGAAAAGAGGGGCAGATACACTACCAAAATGACCCTTTATAGAAAAAAAGCCCTGCACTGCTAAGAATATGTACAAATGTTATATAAGGGCTAATTATCACATACATTGTAAGACGCTTGTCACCACCAGGACACACAGAAAACAATTGTTGTCTGTGTGTCCCATTCACACTGCAACTCAGCCTGGAAATGCGCTGCAGCCTACTGTGAGAAAATGCAGGCATGCTGCATTTTATCATAGCAAAATGTACAGAACTGCCTGGCACTGTACAGCAGTGCACTGCAAATAAAGTTTGTACAAAAACAGACAAAAAAAAAAGTGAGCTGTGTGATGCGCTGTATCGTGCACCACACTGCCCCCTACTGCACTCGGGAACAGACAGCTGCTGAAGAGGTAAAATGCTCAGGCAGCTGTCCATTCTAGTGTGAATCTTTTTACATTTTGCTGGCTGGAAGTTAAAAAATGTTGAAATTTGAGTGGAAAGTTAAAAAACAGGAGTTGTGCTGGTGACTGCGTGCAGTTCGTTTTGTTCTGAATCTAAATTCTGGTGAGTTTTTCGTTATTAGGAAATTCAGATGTATCTGAATTTCCAAATTAAATAGTAAGGAATGAATAAGAAATGACATTTGAAAATAAGAATAAAATAGAATAGAAAATAAAAGAATATAATCCAATATAATAGAAAAATGAGAGAAAAAATATAAAATAATAGAATAGAAAATAATAGCATATTCAATAACAGAATAGGATAGAATAGAATGGAAAATAGAATAGGGAAGAAAAGAATAGAACAGAATAGAAAATAATTTAATAGACAAACTCCTCATGACCACAAATCACAAACAATATCTGCAGGAAAAGTGCAGATGGCACGCTTGGTCCCAATGGTATGACAATCAGAATGCCAATTAGTTGACCAACCCCATGGCAGACTGGAGGATCTGAAATATCCTCTATTTGATACCTATTGCATGACAATAGATGGATGTAAAAGCGACTAGCTTATCACTCTGTATTACCCTCAAGTTGCTAGAACCTGAAATGTTACCACTGTTTCTGTTTTTCTTCTTTTGTTTTCTGCATTTGTATTGTACATGATAAAATCTCAATAAAAAATATCGACATGAAAATGATTTAATAGAATAAAAAAGAATAGAGTAAAATAGAACAAAATTGATCAGAAAATAAAATAATAGAATAAAACAGAATAGAAAATAAAAGAATAGAATCAAATATAATAGAATGGCAAATAGAATACAAAATAAAATAATAAATATAATATAATAATTACATAATAATATAATATATTATTATATAATAATATAATAATATATTATAATATAATAATAAAAATAAATAATAAAAATATGGGACAGGGCATCCGCTTTTCCATTCTTAGACCCTGGCTTGTAGGTAATGTGGAAATTGAAGCGTGAGAAAAATAAGGCCCACCTGGCTTGCCGAGGTCTCAACTGTTTGGTGGCCCTCAGATATTCGAGATTCTTGTGGTCCGTGAATATCATACATGCCCCTTCCAACAGGTACCTCCATTCCTCCAGGGCAGATTTAATGGCTACAAGTTCTCGATCCCCCACATCATAATTCCTCTCAGGAGGTGACATCTTCCGAGAGAAAAATACTACTGGGTGTAGTAAGGCCTTTGGGCCTTGTCGCTGGGACAGAATAGCCCCCATGGCTACTTCTGAGGCATCTATCCCGAGAATGTAGGGTAAATGTAGGGTAAAGCTGGATCTGGATGTTGAAGAATCGGAGCGGTCACGAACAGGCTCTTTAATGGGTTTTTATTGCAAAGTGGAATACAACAACAGTATGCAATGGGTGTATCTCACTGTAACATATGCAGACTAGGCTGTAATTTATTTTTTTTCCCCTAAATGGGTTTTGCAGGATCTCATCTGCAGCAAAAGTGCAGATGGCACGCTTGGTCCCAATGGTATGACAATCAGTATGCCAATTAGTTGACCAACCCCATGGCAGACTGGAGGATCTGAAATATCCTCTATTTGATACCTATTGCATGACAATAGATGGATGTAAAGCGACTAGCTTATCACTCTGTATTACCCTCAAGTTGCTAGAACCTGAAATGTTACCACTGCTTCTGTTTTTCTTCTTTTGTTTTCTGCATTTGTATTGTACATGATAAAATCTCAATAAAAAATATCGACATGAAAATGATTTAATAGAATAAAAAAGAATAGAGTAAAATAGAACAAAATTGAATAGAAAATAAAATAATAGAATAAAACAGAATAGAAAATAAAAGAATAAAATCAAATATAATAGAAAAACGAGGGAAAAAATATAAAAGAATAGAATAGAAAATAATAGAATATACAATAACAGAATAGAATAGAATGGAAAATAGAATAGGAAATAAAATAATAGAACAGAATAGAAAAGAATAGAGTAAAATAGAACAAAATAGAATAGAAAATAAAAGAATAGAATAAAAATAAAAGAATAGAATAAAAATTAATATAATCGATTAGAATAGAAAAAGAAAATAATTGATTAGAATAGAAAATAAAAGAATAGAATAGAAAAGAATAGAAAAAACAATAGCATAGAATAAAATAGAAAGAACATAACCGTCTTCAGAAAGAGGGACTTTGAATAGAATGAATTGGAATATAATAGTTTAGAATAGAATAGAAAAAATATAATAGAATAGAAAATAAAAGACTAGAAAAAAATAAATAAAATGGAAAAAAACAATAGAATAGAATAAAAAGAACATAACCGTCTTCTGAATCTCAAATTTTAATTAGAATAAATTCAAATTAGAATATATAAGATTAGAATAGAATAGGAAAGAATTAGAAATGAAAAAAAAAAAAAAAGAATGGAAAACAATAGAATAGAACAGAAAAAAACAATAGCATATAAAGAATATAATTGTCCTCCGAAATTTAAATTTTGAACAGAATAAATTCAAATTCGAAGGCTAATTCAAACTTGAATGTCAGTTCAAATGAAATGCTAAACTCAAATAGAGTTTGAATCAAAAACTATCAAATAGATTAAAACAAATTCCGAAAATGAATTTAACAAATTTAACTAAACAAAATTATTTAAATAACAAATTGAATCAAAACTAAATGAATTTTTCTGTCCCCTTTTAAAACAGCATTTGTTTTCTTTCCTTCCCTCAGTGTGCTAATTAAGGGGTGTGATTTATTGTTCACGGGTGCTACAGGTACTATAGAACTTTCTGTAGAGCTCACATTAGAGTTTGCCCACATTTTTGCTTGCCGGATATTTGGCAAAGTGGGAAATCACTTAAGCCCCGGAGGATTTGGCTGCTCAAAGACCAGGCCCTATTTTGCGATTCGGCACTGCGTGACTTTAATGGGCAATTGCGCGGTCGTGCGACGCTGTACCCAAATTAAATTGGCGTCCTTTTTTTCGCACAAACAGAGCTTTCTTTTGGTGGTATTTGATCACCTGTGCGATTTTTACTTTTTGCGCTATAAACAAAAAAAGAGCGACAATTTTGAAAAAATAACAATATTTTTCATATTTTTTTATATGAAATTCCCCCCCCAAAAAATGTAAAAATCTAAATTTTTTAACATTTTAGGCCAATTTGTTTTCTGCTACATATTTTTGGTGAAAAAAATCGCAATAAGCATATTTTGATTGGTTTGGGCAAAAGTTATTGCGTTTACTAACTACGGGGAAAGATTTATGTCATTTTTATAGTTTTTTTTTTAACTAGTAATGGCGGCGATCCGCGATTTTTTTTTTTTGCGGTACTAAGACTTTGCGGCGGACAGATCGGACCCTTGACTGACATTGTTGACACTTTTGGGGGTACCAGTGACATTACTGCAGTAATCAGTGCTATAAATATGCCCTGTTACTGTACAAATGACACTGGCAGGGAAGGGGTTAACTTTGTTAGAGATCCAGGGGTTAAATGTGTCCCTAGGGCCGTGCTTCTAACTGTAAAGGAGTGTGGCTTTTGATGTAACCACAGAGACATACGATCCTACATAGCAGGTTCGTATGATCTCTGCATTTACACCAGTGAGAATGACAGGCGGCTTTGTTTACATCAGCCGCCTGCCTTTCTCCCTCTCCAGCGGGAGATCGCGAGTGGCCGGCAGACATCGGAGCCGCCGGTCACTTGCGCGGGGACCTCAGTGAACGAGCGGGGGCCCATACGTCACTTTGCCCAGGAGGGGCTGACCGCTGCAGTATATGTACTTGCGGCGGTCGGCAAGTGGTTACAATCAGGAGTTTATAGCAGGAGTCTTCTAACCTGTAAATAACATTTGAAATGTCCTGTAAGTAATATTAATATAGTAACTGGGATGAGTGCTAGCGGGGTTGAGGGGTTTGTGCAGTGCACAGTGTGCTGCATGTATACAATAGCCCCTGGATGGATACCCCCAGTGGCGGAGTCAGAGGGCTAGCTGGGGTGGCAATTGACACCCCAGACAAAGTCCTTGCCACCCCTGTTGCCACCCCGCTCATGGGCGTCTGCAATTCCAAATTCCACACACAATATCTGTTTGCTTTTTGTGCAGCGCTGATCGCAAACTTGGTCTGCCCGCCGGCTCTGGCTCCCTCCTCTCTCCCTACTGTCCAGAAGCTACGGAGTTCTCTGCTCTGCCCAAGGCAGGACACTGCTTTCTCCTCCCCTGATTATATTCTGTGGGCGGAAGAGAGGAGGACAGCCACGGAGAGCACCTCCTTCTGTGTACAGAGCACTGCAGAGTAAGGGCAGAGCGTCCTGCAGGTCGTTTCCAAAGGGCAGAGAAATCCAGCATTTTTCCAATGAAAGTATGAAAAAAAGTTGTGTGTGCATCCCTGCTCCCCCACCCCCTCCCCACATGCCAGCCTCCTGCTAACCTCTACAGTCAGCCATATGTGTCCTATGGAGGGACAGAGCTGCAGAGAACCGACTGGCAGCATTCCTAGAAGTGACTGGCAGCATGGAGGAACCAAGCTGAGCCACTGCCCTCTGTTGCTGTTACTAAAAGGTGGGAGGAAACAGCTTCAGAGTCCTACAGCCAATATGTGGATGATTGTAGCAGAGGAGAGCTTGCTTCATATAGACTGATAGCATGGGTTTTAGAAAGGGGGGGGGGGGGTGTTGAAATGCAGGGACAGGGTGTCTCAGTTATGTGTTACATAGAGATAGGGAAAAAATACACTAGCTTGTTGAGCTTCTTCAGCACAACAAAATATGCTCTTTTATTGCTAATTCAAGTTAACAATAACCAAGTTATAGGAAACCTAATGTGAAACAGGCAGGCTGTCATTGCTGTTTTTTTTTTCTGAAAATGCTAGTTGCTTGGTTGGGATACTGACCGCATTGTTCTGATTCAGTGGAGGTATACAGATTGGGACATGTGAATCTTAGCAGACTTTCCTGACATACATGTTTGAGGTCAGAATGTTATAAAGATAGTAAGTCAGCATAATACCAACTAACGGGCATTATCAGGGAGAGGTTGGCAGTAAAAGGCTTATATTTCACTTATCAGACCTAGCCCCCCTTTTTCCCAAACACACACAAATTCACAGAACTCTGCTAAGGGCTAGGGGTGTCATAAGTAAAGTGTAATATGCCTTATTATAGGTAACTTAGGAGGCACACCTGTTTTAGGCTGGGTTCACGCTATTGCGACGACAGACATTGCATGTGATTCACACCGTATTGCTGTGCAGATCACATGCGATGTCTGTGCGATACAAATTTTGCCATACAGTTTGTGTGATTAAATTCATATCCCATTCAGACCAAAACAGTGCAGGACCCTTTTTTTGGTCCACACTGGAATCTGATTGCATGTTCACACCTATGCGATCCAATTCCTGCACAATTTCAAAGTTCACACTGTGGTCTGTTTCTCATCGGGGGTGTCATTAACTGTACATTGACATCCGCAGCGGTTCGCAGATGTCAGATTGAACCACCAGCGATTTAGGTGCAATTCGAAAACCCACACAGGAATCGCAGGATTTCCCGCATAACACCAGTGTGAACCCAGCCTGAACCTCTAAGGCCCCTTTCACACTTGTGTGACTTGTCCTGCGATTTGGGACTGCAAAATTGAATGACAAGTCATTCTCCATTATTTCCAATGAGTACCGTTCATATCTGTACGACTTGAAGTCCCACCAACTTCAAAGTTGTCCCTGCACCACTTTGGCCCAATTTTAATGTGTTTTGAGGTCCAAAGACATAGGCATTGCTTCAAGCCCAGTCAAAATTACATCAAAATCGCGATAAAATCGTTAAGTTGCACAAGTGTGAAAGAGGCCTAAAAGTCTTCACCACTGTGCTGTAAGCACACAAATTGAACATGGTTTTCAGGTGGCTGATTAGGTCATATTCTGCAGGTAATACTGCCCAGCAAACAATACAGGGGATTATTTATGCTATACTATGATACAAACCATCCCACCCTGGCATGTGTATACCTCCCATATACAAAACAATTTATCAAGATTTTTCCTTGTATCCAATATTTACTATAATCTGTACCTAGGACTAGCTACATGTTGTAATGCATATCAGGTCTGACCTGCGTACTACTCTCTAAGAATAAGAATGTGTGGTGTGTAGACATGCATAAGAGGAAGCCTGTCAGACCTGCTATGCCTTAGAATATATACCTCCATATAGCTGCTTTTGCAACTTAGGGGGTCATTGGGGGATATGGTAGGGTCAAATCATTGCAGCACATGCTGTATCCAGCACATACATTTCAGCGCTGCATATGCTTCTCTGGGGGGGGGGGGCGCTCTTTGGCATTTTCGCCCTGGGCACTAGTTGACCTTGTCCCACCACTGGTCACTGTCACTCAACTCCAGCTACCCTATATATACATATATACTGCTCACCCAGCTCCATCCTGCCAAAACCCCATAATTCATGCCTACCCAACTCCATCCTTATTGCCTGCCTACTCGACTACATTCACTAGGAATGCCTGCTTACTAAACTCCACCCTGCCCCCACTTCATACTGCCTCCAACCAAACTCCATCTTACCCTGACCCTACCTACTGCCTGCCTACCCAGCTTTCTACTGCCAGCCTAAATCCATCCTGCACCAAACCTGTACTGCCTGCCTATCCAACTGCCCTATATAGACTCTCACCCATCTCCATAGTGCCCCCACTCTATACTGTCTGCCTACTCAACTCTATCCTGCCCCCACCCCATACTTCATCCACCCAGAATGACTGCCTCCTTACGCAAGTCTATCCTAACCTGACCCTGTACTGCCTACCTACCCAGGTCTATACTAGAACCCTAAATCCATCCTGCCTACACCCTGTACTGCCTCTGCCTGCCTAACCACCTGCCCTATATAGACTGCCTACCTACGTCCATCCTGCCTCCACCTCCACCTCATTCTGCCTGCCAACCCAATGCTATATAGACTTCCCACCCACATACCCTGTTCACTGATCTTCTTTCTGTCTCTGTGCAACATTGCCACCCATTTTCACCCTGCCCACTTCCCTTATATAGCCTGAACCCAACTATATTCTGCCTCCGCATAACCTTTCCATTTCTGCCCACCTCCCATTTATAGAATATCCATCCACCTCCATCCTGCCCCTACAAAACCTGTCTTCCTGACTTCATCTTGCCTTCCTTCCCCTATATACTGTAGTGTGCCTATCCACCTCCATCCTGCCCCTACATAACCTGACCATCCACCTTCACCATTCTCATCACCTTTATATAGACTGCTCACACACCTTCAGGCTGACCAACTATCTTTATCCTGCCATGTTGTATATTGACCCCCCAAAATAATACCTTGCCACCCCTTTGCCACCCCTGTTTTAAAAGTCTAGCTCTGCCACTGGATACCGCTGCGAAAGGGGTGTGCGGGTTGCCCTGCTAGAAGCTCACATTAGAGATCTGGAGGAGCAAGTTGCAACACTGGGCAGAACTGACAACCTTGAAAGGGGTCCTCTGCTCACTGAGCAGGTGGTTAGTAGAGTTGATGTATAGGGGTAAGTCAGGATTATCAGGTAGGAAGATGGGTTAATACAGTCAGAGGGAGTGGTAGGGGCTCACAGAGAAGGAAGGCCAGCCCTGGGTTTGAGCACTCAAACAGATTTGCCAAGTTGGGTGAAGATGTGGGGGTGGCAATCCCAGAGGTGGCAGCCCTGGATGTCACTGCTACCCTTAACATGCTGGTAGAGCAACCCAGTAGGTGTGGTGAGGGTGGTTCAGGAAGGCCTCGACAGTTGGTGGTAATTCCATAATCAGAAGGACTGATAGAATAATTTGTTGCCAGGATCGCCTCAACCCAACGGTTTGTGTCTCCCCGGTGCCAGGGTTCAGCATGTGGTGGACCGGGTTGATAAATTACTGGGAGGGACTGGGCATGACCCAGCAGACTTGGTCTACGTTGAAACCAATGACAGATACATGTAAGGTGGAGGCGCCGTAAGAATCAATTTAAAGAATTAGGTTGCAAGTTGAAGGGAAGGACCTCAAAGGTGATATTCCTTGGAATATTGCCTGTGCAATGCGCAACACAGGAAAGACAGGGGGACACTAGAGAGCTGAATGCATGGCTAAAGACCTGGTGTAAGAAGGAGGGATTTGGGTTTTTAGAGCACTAAGATGACTTTTCATTGGGGTACAACCTATATACTAAAGATGGTTTGAACCTGAATGTAAGGGGGTCTGCTGTGCTGGGGGAGAGGTTTATGGGAAGGCTGGAAGAGTGTATTGTGTACACATGTATAGCATTGTATATGTTGTGTACACATGTATAGCATTGTATATATTGTGTGTACATGTATAACATTGTATATATTGTATATTGTGTGTACACATGTATAGCATTGTATATGTTGTGTACACATGTATAGCATTGTATATATTGTGTACACATGTATAACATTGTATATATTGTGTACACATGTATAACATTGTATATATTGTGTGTACATGTATAACATTGTATATATTGTGTACACATGTATAGCATTGTATATATTGTGTGTACATGTATAACATTGTATATATTGTGTGCACATGTATAACATTGTATATATTGTGTGCACATGTATAACATTGTATATATTGTCTGCACATGTATAACATTGTATATATTGTGTGCACATGTATAACATTGTATATATTGTCTGCACATGTGTAATATTGTTGCTATAATTTACTGAAATTTCTGCTGAACTGATGGACAATGTAATGTTTGTATATCCTTAAATCAGTAAAATGTTTCTGACTTTTTACAGCTGTATAAATACAGAGAGGAGACTGAAAATTTCAGAAGCTGCAAGACTGTGAACAGGTATGAAGAACATTGGGGTGCTCAGGGTGCAAAGCACAGGGGACACAATAGGGTTGAATTACTAAAGGAAAATAGGCAGTGCCCTCTGTAAGTGCAGCTTCTCCAGAGCTTAGGGGATGAGGGCAAGCTCTGCTGAATTCCATCATCCAATCATATACAAGCAAAATACTGTTGTCTTTTTTTTTTTTTTGTTTCCTTGCATGTGATTGGGTATTCTTTGTAAAGTCAATATTCGCCTCATTTACTAATCTCTGGTGCAACTTGCAGAGTGCACAGTCTATTTGCCTTTAGTAAATTAACTCCAAAATCATCCCAAAGATAACAGAAATTAAAGCGTTTCCATGACAATTTTCTTTTTTTCTTGCACAAACCTTTTATTTTGGTTTTTACTTTTTGTTGCATTATAGATATAAACTCACAGATCTGATGTAAAAATGTATTTTAATACTAGTAAAATGTATTTCAAAGTTTTAGAGAGAGGAGCAAATAAAATTGAGATGTAGAATCATCTTTGTAACATATTATGGTAACTGACTCTCTGTATTCTGATGTCTCCTCCAGAATGAAGACTCTGGTGGCTTTGGTTTTGCTGGTGTCGTTGGGTCTGGCTTGGTGCTGCAGCCCCCCACCTGGAGGTAAGAATAATGTAAAGGTAAAAAAAAAAAAAAAGGGAGAACTATATGAGGAGGGTCTAAGTATACCCTCACAGGAGCAGCTAGTTGACCAAAAGAGCTCCTTCAGGTATTTTAGAGAAATATGTAATACCTAAAATCTAGACCAAATACAAAATGTTTATACAGAGTCTTTTCCAATATCTCATTCTTAGTAAAATACAGCCATGTGAAAACATGAAAACACCCCATGGAAGTGGTTGACTTTTTAAATATATTTGAACGGACAGTCATTGGATGTTAATTCAAATAGTGCCTACAGATAAAGGTGATATACTGAAAAACCGAACATAACATTAAAAGGCTGTATTCATTTTCTTAATCCATATTTTTCATCTGGTAAAAATAAGTACACCCCTACATTTATCCATGCCTCAAATCCATGAAATTAAACTTGGGTGATCCGGACTGGGTGCCAATGATAAGAAGTTTGCAGGTGGAAGCCGTCTAATTTATTTCTCAGATATCTCGGGTCTGGTGGTCACTTTGCTATTGACATGTGTGGTGTCATCATGCCAAGATTATTAGAGCTCACTAAGGCCATCAGAAAGTTGTGGATACCTATGGGTCTGACAAGGCATTAAAAAGATTGCCAAATACTTTGAAATAAAATATTCCACTGTAAGGAAAAAATCAATAAGTGGTAACTGCTAATTGGTCCAGGACTGGGCAGCCCAGTAAAATTCAGCCCAAGAGCTCATGGTTTGATGCTAAAATTAGTCTCCAAGAACTCCAAAATTTCTATGTGGGATGTTCAGCTAACTTTCCCAACAGTGGGATTCATAGTGCACACATCTATAATCAGAAAAGATTACATCAACTCAGCCAGCATGTGAGAAGTGTTAAGAAAAATAATTTGCTGGCCAAAAAAGAACATCGGAGCAAGAATATAGTTTAGCATTGATACAGGCAAAGACCAGGCCTTCTGGATCAATGTGTGGATGACTGATCAGTCCTACATAGGGTTGTTTGGTCATAGTGCAGCACAGACCCGATACTGGTCCTGCTGTTTGGTCCCAAGTTCCATTCCCTGATAGACACATAGCAGCCAAGCACACCACATTTTCACAGTCACTCAAGTCAAGGATCAGGCCCTGAATGTCTTTTTTTGTGGTTTAGGAACTGGGATAGGGTGAGGTTGAGCCTTGGGATACTCGAAAAACTTCTAACAAACAGCTAACAGAGGACATTAAATCTGCTCTGCTGAATGTGAAAAGCAACTAGAGTTCAAGCAGTAAGTCCTCAACTGAAGTATAATCCTAAGAGTCCTGCTGTAAGTTCTCCTGAGGTAGTGCAAAAAAAGTCTCTAGAATTCACATGGCAGGTATTCACTATGTACTGAATACTGTGTTGCCACCTGCTGCATACGTCCCTTTCTGTACTTGTTGCTTGTGCCCTGTATTCCTCAGATGAGCTTTTTGTGAGTTTCAGGAGGCTGGGCCAGAGTTCTCCTATCCCAAGCAGAAGCGTGAACCCCAAAAAGAAAGTTCTTAGTGTAGAAGGTAGCCTCCCAAGAATGCCACAGTCCTCAGGCTGGGTCTTACTCCTAAGAAACAAGAGGTAGCTGTTCCAGGCCCCTGCCTATTTATACCTCTATCAGCCTCCTGCTGGTCACTCACTCCTCTGACCAGGGATTGGCTGCAGAGGCAAGAAAATGCAGGCCAGGGTCAAAGCTCTTCCACCCACAATATCTTAGAATTCAGTGAGATGCAGGGGAAAGCAGTTGTGCCCACACCAGCAGAACCGTGAATAGACACTAGCAAGTGATCACTACTCTACCTGATTACAGGGAGGCCAAAAATACATTTACCTGACACCTGTTACCTACTCAGGGGCACTACACACCTATTAGGTTTTTATTGCTGTCTGTATCCCTTTTAGGGAGAGTCACCCTCTATATTTGTAGAGTTCACCATTATTATTAAAAGTGAAATTAGAAGAAAATTCTAAATTTTGGGTTGTCGCCAGAAATGTAATAGAGGGAAAATCTGGGACACTTGTTCTGGTGACCTGGGAGGGGGGGGGGGGTCAAAGGATTCCTTTAAATACAGGGATTTCCTCTCACTTCCTGTTTGGCTATGGAACAGGAAGTGAAGGTAAATCTCCCCAATTGGACACAGATGGAAAAAGAAAATATAACCAGGGTTGTAACCCTGCCTTACTCTATCAAAAATAAAACACCTTCCTGCCCGGCCTATATGTAACGCTCCTGCGTTTTATGTATGATGTGGATTTACAGCTGCGGAAATATTCCACTTCAGTAGTCATGTAGAGAAACGCTGAGACACCAATCCCAACTCCCAAGACTCATCATGTGTGGATGATCTCAATTCAGCAAGTAAATACACACACTCAATAAGATGTTCCTAGAGTGACTTATGTATATAGTAACACAGTGATGATAGGCTGAAGAGACAGGTTGGGTAGAGATGGTAGATGACAGACACTTGAAAGGAAATGTTCTTGAAAGTAAGATAGTAGCAGATGGGATGCAGATAGGTTAGCAATCATGTATGGTAGCAGATGATAGAGTAGCAGGTGAACATACAGGAGAGACCAACCCAGTGCAAGAGCAGATGGTAGTAGGCTCAAGAGCTAGCAATCTTAGATAATGCAGATGTAATAATAGTCCTTAGTATGCAGAGCTAGATAGTGTAAGCTTTAGTATGAAGGTTATAGAGGTTTCCCCTGTGGGGTACTTATCACTAGTAGCAATGTAGCAGAGGAGAGGTTTGGCAAGAGCGGATGATCCGGTAGCGGGATACAGGGATCAGCGCAGCGTGGTTCCGACAGCAAGGTATGCTTGCAAGCATGAGAGCTTCAAGACAGGTTAGCATCAAGGCACAAAGCAGGTTGAACGAACACATGTGAGTGAAAGCTGGTGATTTAAATAGCTGTTCAGTCCGGCGCTCAGTGATGACAGCATCAGTCTTAAAGGTGTATGCGCACCTTACCAAAAGAGAATGGTGGGGCGCATACACTTAGGAAAAGAGTAATTAGGGTACCCAAAGGTACCAGAACATTACACTATAGCACAATGACGGCCAGGCAGTGGCTCTCTCATTCTGACTGGACGTCATATGACGTCCAGCAGAACAAGCCACTTATGTATGTCCCCGGGGAAGGGGGGGGTTCACAGCTCAGAGCAGCGATCAGTAGTTCTGTGAGCCGCTTTTTTTTTTTAATTAAAGAAAAACTGGCCCAAAATAGGAAAAACATTTTTTTAATATAATAGCTGTATATTTTTATGCCACTTCTACCATGACCCACCACCAAAAAAACCTGCAAAGTAAATTCTCCTACTCCTGACAATTGCGGAGATACCCTGAAAATAAGACCTGATTTTATTTTAATTTTTCTTTGGGGGGGGGGGGGCTGCAATATAAGCCCTACCCTGAAAATAAGCCCTAGTTTAGTGTTTGTAAAATCCTAGAATCCACTTTATTACTGTTTTATATAATGTCCAGTGTGTGTTTCTGTAATCTAATTGTGTGAAATACCTTCTGTACAGCGCCGCCCAGCGCTCAGCTGATCCCCCGCTCTGCTCTCCTTTGCTTCTGTGACCATCAGCTGTCAGCGGGGGGAGAAGAGAAGGAAGAGCAGCGGGAGATCAGCTGAGCGCCGTACTGAAGGTATTTCACACAATTATAATATAATACTCGGCGCTTCTGTGACCCGCTCTGGGCACTGCAGAGGGGAGGGGCAGAGATCTCCCGCTGACAGCTATGGGAAGTGAAGGAGAGCAGCGGAAGAATAGCTGAGTGCCGAGTGGCGCTGTACAGAAGGTATTTCACACACTTAGATTACAGAAACACACACTGGACATTATATAAAACAGTAATAGAGTGGATTCTAGAATTTTACACTTACACTTTTTCTAGGTTCACACAGGGGATTCCTAACAGGCAGGGAGGTATAGTAGACAGAGAATTACATGATAAGACCTACCCCGAAAATAAGCCCTACTGTGTCCTTTGGTGCCAAAATTAATATAAGACCCGGGCTTCTTTTCGGGGAAACACAGTATCTCATATGTGTGTGTGATTGGTCCTGGTACCTGTAGTGGGGCAAAGAAACAGCAGTGCGTCATTTTTTTTTTGGCCTACCTAAATACACCAAAACTAACATTCACACCGGCAAAATATAAAATCTTTTTTTTTCTTACCCAAAACACACTGACCCTAATACTGCCACTTACACTGACCCTAACTGACACACTGACCCTAACTGACACTTAAATATATTTGCACTGACACTAACTAAACTAGGGCAAGCACAGAAGGAGTTTTTTTTTATTTATTTTTTTACAACCACTTTAACCATTTCCCTCCCACGCTATAGCTGAAAGACAGCTACAGCGAGGGCCTACTTTGCCAGGACGGCCTCCATGAACTCAGCTGATCACAGATGGGGGTAAAGAGCCAATCACATTGTGTCCAATGACACAGTCGTTGTCAACAAGTCAGTTATCAGCATTCCTTTCCTCATGCTGACAGCATGAGGAGAGGAGAGGAGAGCAGATAACCGGCTTGTGTTAAAGGGACATCTACACTGATAATCAGGGCACAGATTATGAGTGTCCTGATTATCAGTGCAATCCCAACAGTGCCCACCAGTGCTGCCAATTAGTGCCCACCAGTGCTGCCAATCAGTGCCCACAAGTGCTGCCAATCAGTGCCCATTAGTGCTGCCAGTCAGTGTCCATCAGTGCCTCCTCACCAGTGTCATCTGGCAGTGATGTCTATTAGTGCCCATCAGTGCCACCTATCAGTGCCCTTCAGTGCCACCCATCAGTGTCCATCAGTGCCACCTACCAGAGCAGCCTATTAGTGCCCATCAGTGCAGCCTCATCAGAGCACATCAGTGAAGGAGAAAAGTTACCTGTTTGCAAAATTTTATAACAAACTATGAAAAGCTTTTCATGTTATACTTACCTCTTTTGTGCAGTTGGTTTTGCACAGAGCAGCCTGGATCCTCCTCTTCTCGGGTACCTCTTTGGCTCTTCTGGCCTCTCCCTCCCTTTGAGTGCCCCCACAGAAAGCAGCTTGCTATGGGGGCACCCGAGCTGAGTCACAGCTCCCTGTGTATCCATTCACACATGGAGCTGCTGTTCGAGAGGGGGCTCAGGTAAATATTAGGGGGGCTGAGGGGGGCTGCTACACACAGAAGTTTTTTTATGTTAACACATAGAATGCATTAAGCTAAATATCCTTCTGACTTTACAACCCCTTTAAATACCACAAAAAGAAAGTTCTATTTGTGTGAAAAGATTGATAAAAATGTCATATGTGTACAGTGTTGCATGACCGCGCAATTGTCATTCAAAGTGTTACAGCGCTGAAAATTGGCCTGGGCAGGAAGGGGGTAAAAGTGCCCGGTAGGCAAGTGGTTAATGAATTAAAAATACAGCGTTATGGCCATTAGATGGAACGTAGGAGTTTAAACATAGTAGGTAATTATATTATACAGAATACGGCAAGTTTTGTTGGCGCTGTGCAGATGTTTGTCACATTCATACAACAAACTTTTCATTCATAGACCCCGAAAATGTATAATTATTGAGTGTGTTCTGTTTTTCTTTCTTCAGCTACTAATATCGCCAGAACTGGGGAAGCCACACAGAGTTCCCTTTTTGTGGGCACTCCTATAGGTTACGCTCAAAATGCCATTGATGGTGTGAACAATACAAACTGGTATGATGGCTCCTGTACCCACACAAATGCGGACCCTTCACCCTGGTGGCAGGTAGACCTGAAACAGAAATACAAAGTGAATACCGTTGTGGTCCATGCCCGCTCAGATGCCGTTCAGGAACGGATACTGTGTGCTGAGGTCCGAGTTGGAAATTCTCCAGACAATAACAACACAGTGTAAGTACCATAGTGCCAGGGCACTGTAAGGGTCCATGTTGATGGTCAATGGCATTAGTTTGAGATGCTGAGATTATTTAAAATTCATTAATAGGTGCATTTGACCTGTATTTGACCTTCTTCTGACCTTCTTTAACCTATCTGATCCTCTGCTTTCCCGTGCTCTGGCGGTGGACTGTCCCGTGGCATCTTCATAGTCTATGCAGGGCTATGAATTCCCCATTGGTCTTAGTGATTTAAGAACCTTGAACCCCTGGAGCATGAGGAAGAAGATGCGGGGACCAGTCTAGTAGCATAGGGGAGTGGTGGATTGGGTAAGTGGATCCTCATTTCTATGTCCCCTTATTTCTATGTGACCCTTTCAGTGCAATTGCAGCTCCAATGCAAAGGATCATTTTTTGGTTTCCTGAATTTGGGCTTAATTTATAGTTTTAGACAGAGGTCTTGGGGTCCTTCACAGGAAGTGAGAATGGGGGCCCGCCTTCAAGTAGCATGCCCTGTGGTGAATAGTCAGTTTGGCTTAATGTGAGGGGCATGTTTAAATAAGTATGGCTAAACAAGAATACTAAGTCCGTTTTCTCAAAACCGCTCCCTATATTTCTACTCCCTAGTTATTGTAGATGTTTGTGCTTTGTTCAAGGGTAACTCCACTTTTGTGGAAAAAATGTAATAAATGAAAAATAATAATATACCATATACAATTGCTACACAAGTCATGTTGTAATTTATTATTATCATAAGTTACCTTTCCATTCCAATCTGCAGCTGCTGTAATTTTTTGTGACAGTAGGAATCAGAGAAACAGCAGGACACTGATCTTCCTAGTGAAGAGCAATGCACAGGGGGCGTGTCAGCAGATCTGTTTTCTCAGAAAGGCTAAGTTTAGACATGCAGCTAAATTGCTGCACCTCTGAAAGTGATCTATTATTTTAACCCTGTAAATGCAGCACCAACACGCCACAACCATATGCATTGCACTCAGTTGTGCAGTGTTTGTGTCACATCAACATTTGCTTGAATGGGTCCTATTAGGGTGCTTAAAAATCTCCATAGGCAATGCTTTAAATTTTTTTAAGGGTTGCTGGTTTAGAGTTACAGAGGAGGTCTTTTACTAGAGTTATTGCTCTTGCTCTGACGATCGCAGTGATACCGCACATGTATGATTTGAACAGTGTTTACATTTGCGGGCACGAGTTATGTATGTGTTTTCTTTGGTGTGTGAGCACGCCAGGATGGGAGCGCTTTAAAAATGTTTATTTTTTTTTTTTCCTATTTATTTTATTTTTTTTTTTTTCCCTGTCCCTATAAAAAAAAAAAATTAAAAAAGAAAAAAATAAATAAATAAATATGATCACTTGTATTGCCGTCTCAAGGAATGTACACATCCCTTGTGACAGTAATAGGCAGTGACAGGTACTCTTTATGGAGGGATCTATGGGCCAAAAGGACCCCAAACCCCTCCACTGCACTTCAAAGTATTCAAAACACATTTTTTTTTAAAATAGGCGCCATTGGCTTCTGGGTTACTTCATGGGAAGCCCGATTGAAGCTGATTCCCCCTTTGTTCGGGACTCCAGCCAGCCGGCGGATGTGCCGGCTGGTCACTCGAGTCTCCCGGGGGGGGGGGGGGGGCAGGACACCCAGGCGGAGTGGGGGGGCATCCCCTCCCACTCCTTTTGCTAACGGCTGAGCGGCTGCTGAGCCACATCGGTTGCTGTCACTAGAAAGCCAACTGCTGGCTCTAGAAAAGGTACCAGGGTGATGCTTCTTGCTGCAGGCATCACCCCTGTACAACCACTTCCTCAAACCCACCTACAGGTACGTCAGTTTGCTGGAGGTGGTTAAGCTGCCCAACTGGGTCAAAGTAATCCCTCTTTAGCCAGTCCATCACCGACCTCCCACTGGAAATGCTACTATGGACACCATGCCAACCCGGGGCATAAAGACACTGTAATGGAACTGAGACCCACAATGTGTTTGTGGGCTTCCGTCAGAATACTGCTTCCTTCAGTCTCGAACATAGATTAATTAGATATTGTAGCCACCCCCATACAAAACTAGCCGAGAATAGCTTGTATAAGTTCTGGAACCTTTATTGAACAAACTCACACTGAATATATACCACACAGGAGGACATCCCTCCCTGATAAGATTACCCCACCAGGTCAGGTGCCTGATTACATTATGCTATGCAGATGAAATTGTGTACAAAAATATAATGAACCTGAACTAATTATCTAGCCATCTGGACAGAAACAATATGTGAATGGGAATGCAGACCCAGACAATGTTAACAAGGCTAAAACAAAATACATTACACATTATCCTAAGTATAATTACAGAACCCACAGTAGACAATAGATGAGTAAATCAGCATAATTAACAATGTGTGGAAGACAGGTGGTTGAGCTGATGATATTAACATCTGCTACAAGTCTGACTGTGTGAAGAAGTCTCTTATTGGTTTAGCACCCTCATAGATAGGTGCTAGAGAGTGAGTATAGTTTTTGGCTCTGTCTGCCTATCAGAGGAGCAGCAGGTAAATTCTATATTCTCTCTGCTTAACAGAGGGCAGGATCTGTGAGTTAGGTCTGCTCAATGTGCCCAGTGTGTGATTCATATGGTCTGAGGGAGTGTCCCCACTGTGCCCAATGGGGAGGCACATTGGACAGTGGAGGAAACCTGGCCAATGAGGACACAGGCTTTGAAACAGCCCGAGTGATTGGCACAGACTGCGGTCTCGGTGCATTGCGGGGTGTAGTATATAAAGCCAGGGGCACATGTGCTCAATGTCTTTGGCTGGAAGCAGAGTCCCGGAAGGAAGGTGGTGGCTGCCTCCTTTTCTGCAGCCGTTGGTGTACAGTCACAGGCAGTCGGCCTGGTGAGCCAGAAGTGTGAAGCTGAACCCAGGAGGTCCAGGAGAGTTGACTAGAGGAGTTGAAGCACTGCGAGAATGTGGAAAGCAGTATCGTGAGTACAGAGGATCCTGTCTAAGAGCCTGACCAGGAAGGGGGCCACCCTGGAGTAGTATAGTCAGTGGACGGGTGTCAGCTGGTGGATAGAAAGGGGGTACTAGGTGTGTGCCCTGAAGATAAGTACTAAAAAGGAACATTACCTCAGATTCATCTAGTCGGTCCGTGGCAGACAGACCTGGCCACGGACCCCCCCATCACTCCAGATTCCAGTCCACACCATATCCTCCCCTCCCCCTGTGCCCCCGAGCCCACCCTTTTGTGAAGCCTATTAGAGCTGGCTCTAATCACGTGCTTCAAAAGAAAAAAAAAACCCTAATTGAAATCCATGTATCTGGCGCCCTGCATTTAGATTAGAGGCCGGACAAATGGATAGAGGGGGCGGCGCCCCTAATGTACGGGCCGGCCGCCACTGGTTAAAACCCATTCATAAGTCACTTACCTTGGGTCAGGCTCCGCCAGCGCCCCCTGCTAAGTTGCGCCCTAGGTGGCTGCCTAGGTCGCCTTACTGGTAGCACCCGCCTTGAGCTGTGGCTTTGCCACATTCTCAGTCAGAAGTCCTCAGTATTGTGAACAGTTTAAGTGTTAGAGTATCCTACTCATCCCTTCTCCCATCCCAACATTAACTAAAACCACAAAAACAACAACCCCTAGACTGTTCATTGACTGAGCCAGGGGAATCCAGAAGTGTGAAAAACCTGCAGAGGGCAGTGCTGCATTGGCAATAGGCAACTAGGCCTAGCGTTCCAGAGTCTTCATACATTCCTTGAGATATATTGTTAACAAACATTGCTGTCCCATTTGAGTAATCCAAACCATAGTTTCAATGTCCATTAAGTCAATCATTTTCTTGGTCACCCTGTGCCCCTAGTAGACACAGGGTGACCTACACATAAGAGGGGCCTGGGGGGCTGAGAGAGGGATTTCCCAACCTCTCTAAGGTAAGCTGGGTTCCACGGCCCCCCCAACCAAAGTGACTCCCATCACAGACACAAAATGGAGGAGAGCTACAAGGTTTAGGTCTGGCCACTGACCTGCAATATAATAGAAACAAGATATACAGTACCTGTTCTCAGATCCCAATAGCTTGTACATGCATATACTGTAATCTACCAGGTGCTAAAAATAATTGGTAACTTGAGATAAAGAGCAATGACTACCTATTCACCCCCTAACCCTGCACAGAACAATCACATAACAAAGTTACAATCTGTGTTGATGGGGCACAAAGTCAGTTACATAGGGAGTCCTGTATAATGCATTTGTTTCACAACAATAAAATGGAGATACATAGGTGAGAATATCTACATAGTTACATAGAAGGTAAGATAAATAAAGACAATAGTCCATCCAGTCCAACCTGTGTAGGTGTACGTGTGTCAGTGTCAATAATCATTTCCCATATCCTTGTATGTTGTGCTCTTTAACCACTTCAATACCGGGCACCTTTACCCCCTTCCTGCCCAGGCCAATTTTCCCCTTTTAGCGCTGTTGCATTTTGAATGACAATTGTGCGGTCATGCAACACTGTACCTAAACCAAATTTATGTCACTTTCCCCCCACAAATAGAGCTTTCTTTTGGTGGTATTTGATCACCTCTGGGTTTTTTTCTTTTGCTAAACAAATAAAAAAAGACTGAAAAGTTTGGAAAAAAAAAAGTTTTTTGTTTGTTATACAATTTTGTAAATAAATACGTTTTTTCCTGCACTGATGAGCACTGATGAGACTGCACTGACAGGCACTTATGAGGAGGCACTGATAGGCAGCACTGATAGGCGGCACTGATAGGCAGCACTGATAGGCGGCACTGATAGGTAGCACTGATATGCAGCATTGGTGGGCACTGATAGGCGGCACTACTGGGCACTGATAGGCAGCATTGATGGGCACTGATAGGTGCCACTGATAGGCGGCACTGATGGGCACTAATGGGCACTGATAGGCGGCACTGGTGGGCACTGATGGGCACTGATAGGCTGCACTTATCAGCACTGACAGGCGGCACTGATTGGCACTAATAGGCACTGATAGGCGGCACTGGTGGGCAATAATGGGCACTGGTGGGCGACACTGATAGATGGCAATGATTGGTACTGGTGGGCAGCACTGATAGGGAGGGCACTGGCGGGCATCACTGATGGGAAGGGCAATGGGGGGCTCCCTGAGCCCTGATTGCCATCCCTGGTGGCCATAGTGGGCATCCCTGGGGTCATGGTGGGCATCCCTGGGGTCATGGATGGGCATCCCTGGTGGTTCTAGTGGCCCCCCCCGAGGGTCTGCACTGGTAATCAATGATCTGATTACCAGTGCCGACCCCCCCCTGTCAGGGGAGCCACCGATCGGCGCTCCTTTACTCGTGCCTGTCAGGCACGAACTAAGGAAAGCCGATCAACGGCTCTTCCTGTTTACTATGTGACCAGCCGTGATTGGACACGGCTGGTCACATGGTAAAGAGCCTACTTCCTGCTGACACCACCAATTGTGGAAGAGAGTTCCACATCCTTTTCGCCCTGACAGTGAAAAACCCCATATGCAGCCTAACCGCTTGCTGACCAGCCGCTGTAGTTTTACTGCGGCAGGTTTTCTCTGTCCCAAGAAACGACATACCTGTACTTTGCTTAGCAGGGACACGCGCACCCATTCACCACAGAGGAAGCTGATCAGCGGGTCCGGCGGCACACACGATCGCTCTCTGTGGAGGCTGAATGGCAGTCTGCCATTGTAAACACAGCAGACCGTTGTTCTGTCAATTATGAACACAGGTATCCTGTGTTCCTCCTATTTAGGAACACAGGTCTCTGTGTTCATGCAGCAAGCCCATCCACCTCACAGTTAGAAAGCACCCCCTAGGGACACATTTAACCCTTTGATAGCCCCCTGGTGTTAGCTCCTTCCCTGCCAGTGTCATTAGTTTAGTAACAGTGCATATTTTTAGCACTGATTACTGTAGCAACGTCACTGTCCCCCCCAAAAGTGTCAGTTAGGTGTCTGATCTGTCCGCCGCAATGTCGCAGTCCTGCTAAAAATCGCAGATAGCCGCCATTACTAGTAAAAAATAAATAAATAAAAATGACATAAATCTTTCCCCTAGTTTGCAGACGCGATAACTTTTGCGCAAACCAATCAATATACACTTATTGGGATTTTTTTTTACCAAAAATATGTAGCAGAATACAAATTGGCCTAAAATTATGAAAACATTGGATTTTTTTCTTTTTTTTTTAAATGGAATATTATATAGCAGAAAATAAAAAATATTGTTTGTTTTTTTTTCAGAATTGTCGCTCTTTTTTTGTTTATAGCGCAAAAGATAAAAATTGCACAAGAGATTAAATACTACCAAAAGAAAGCTCTATTTGTGGGAAAATTTTTATTTGGGTACAGCGTCGCACGACCGCGCAATTGTCAGTTAAAGTAACGCAGTGCCATATCGCAAAAAATGGCCTGGTCATTAAGGGGGTAAATCCTTCTGGTCCTGAAGTGGTTAAAGTATACCTAAATGCAAAACTTTGTTTTATGTTTTAGATGGAGTGGAGAGGGATTAGAACATCTGTCAGTTTTTTTTTTTTTTGCTGTCTGTGCTCCCATTAGGGAAATTTATCCTGTTTACCATTATCATAAAAAGTGAAAGTAAAAGAAATTACCCAAATTTTGGGTTGTCCCCAGAAAAATAATGGAGGGGAAATCTTCCACTGGGTACACTAGTTCTGGTGGCCTAGGGATCCCCAAGGAATTCCCTTAAAGCGGAGTTCCAGCCATTTACTCACCTGTCCAACGGTCCAGCGATGCGGCCGCCGGAAGCCTCGATCCTCTCCCTCGGCGCCGGCATCACTGCTGTGGGCACCCGGCTGTTACAGTTTGCGGCTTCACAGCCGGGTACCCACTGCGCATGCGCAAGTCGCGCTGCGCGCCGTGATTGGCCGGCAATCTTCTGGGACCTCTGACGTGTCCCAGAAGATTGCAGGGAGGGAGGGGGAGAGGAGAACTTCCGCTCAGGGCGCCGCGGCGCCCCGAGCGGAAGTGGGAGCGGGTACCTGTCAAAACTAGGTACCCGCCCCCCCCCCCAAAAAAAAATGACATGCCAAATGTGGCATGTCGGGGGGTCAGGACTCCCTAAAGCGGAAGTTCCACTTTTGGGTGGAACTCCGCTTTAAATTAACAGGGAACTCTTCTCACTTGGTGTTTGGCTAAAAGACATGAAGTGAATGGAAATCTCCACAATGGGACACAGATGGCGGAAAAAAAAATCTGATAGGGGTTAGGACCCTCCTTTACTCTATTCAAAATGAAAAAAAGAAAAGCATGCCTATCGTTTTACTTTAAGTTTAAACCGCTTCTCCTCCAATCTCATTGCGTGTCCCCGTGTCCGCTTACACTTTCTTGGGACTGAATAGTTTTTTTCCTACGCTGGGATCACCATTGAGGAATTTGTATAATGCAAATACGGACAAATACAAGCAAATGAGGAAAGAGCAGAAGGGAAAGGACAGTCATTGTAATCATGACCTATCGGGCACCCAGCAGATAGGCCAGCTCAGAAGGCTCCCATAAAAACCCAATATGTCAAATCTAAAGAGTAAGGAGTAGAATGTGCAAGAAAAGAGAGAAACAAGAAAAGCAAGAGAAATAAAAAACAGAGACCAAAGAAAAGAAGGGGTAGGGGTAAAAAAAAAAAAGGGGGGGGGTTACTGCTAGGCAGCTAATTTCCACAAGGGTTCTGTGGAACTCTAGGGATCCTCCAGGTGTTGCTAAGGGTTTCTGGAGCTGTGGTTGAATGGCCTCTCATTTGATGGTGCCTGCATAATTCTGGAGCCAACACTACATGGCAGAGTCAGTGACATGACACCAATGATCTTTTATAGTTATCTCTAAGGGGGGCATTCTGAATTTAGAGGGGGTTTCCCATGACCTAAAAAAGAGTGCCAAGGTTTCTTTAGGGGTGAAAAGGTTGAGAAAGGCTGCAAAGCAGAATGGGCAGATCACAAATGTTCCACACAAGGAGACCATCTTTTCATTAACTTAGTATAAATATCATTAAGAATAGCCTTATGGGTCTCATTAATAATACTGCCAGTAATGCTTTGTTTGACTTCCCCAAAAAATAGAATGGCCTGCCACCAGGTTTTAGTGATCATCTTCTTTGTGGTTAAAAGGTGTATTCTTGGTTTTTTTTATTGTGCAATGACAAAAGACATCTTAACAACTATTCACTGTGATTCTGGAGAGCAATATCAAGCCATATAGAGATATATGTTTTCTATGGACCTATTTTGTACATCTCTCATATGTGAATGAATGACATTTTCTATATAACTGTGTCAATCCTTGTTTGTCTTCCACAGGGTTGGTAAAATCTCCAGTGTTTCTAATCCTGTGACAGCTTTCTGCTTTAATAACATAGAGGCTCGATATGTCAGCGTGGTGATTCCGGGGCGTGGTGATTACCTGACCCTATGTGAGGTGGAGGTCTACGTAGGACTCAGCAATAATCAGAGAATCAGCCCTGCTGGTAAATCAGAAGAATATAACAGAAGGAATACTAAGATTCATCATCACATTTAATATCCAAGAAAACATATCCTTAAGACCCCAGAAAAAATGATCCATCCATGTTTTCCCATCTGGCTGAAGGTGGACGTTTTCCATTGTACACCTTATAGTTTTGACTCACTCAAGAAACTCTTCAGAAACAGCTGTCATTACTTTAAATTAGTTAAACTTGGGGGTCTATTTATATATCTTTTCACCCCAAATTCACACAGCTTTTACCCAAGATTTTCATATTTCCCCAAGTTAATCCAGCTTTGGCAGGGGTCACGTGGGTTCTGTCAAAGGGCAAAATCTGTGTTCATTAGCCAAGTCCCTGATTGGTTGTGTATAAACATTCAGCATTGCCACATTCTGTGCGACATCCCCAACATGATTGTATCCTAAAATAACTTACATTTATCTGGGGCTTTAGGTCTGCTTTATCACAAGGGCCAACTTTTACTAATTTGGTGGTTTGGTGCCAAATTATGAGCAGTAAAATACTTACAAAACAAAATAATGACCTGCTCAAATTTGGCAAAGTTACAAAATGGTGTCCCCAGCCACCTGCCTGTGGTACGAGCCCTGGGACTCCTCCAGTCCCTCGCCTGTGTTAACAGCCCTGAGACTCCTCCAGCCTCTCGCCTGTGTTACCAGCCCTGAGACTCCTCCAGCCTCTCGCCTGTGTTACCAGCCCTGAGACTCCTTTAGCCTCTTGCCTGTGTTACCAGCCCTGAGACTGCTCCAGCCTCTCGCCTGTGTTACCAGCCCTGAGACTCCTCCAGCCTCTCGCCTGTGTTACCAGCCCTGAGACTCCTTTAGCCTCTCGCCTGTGTTACCAGCCCTGAGACTGCTCCAGCCTCTCGCCTGTGTTACCAGTCCTGAGACTCCTCCAGCCTCTCGCCTGTGTTACCAGCCCTGAGACTCCTCCAGCCTCTCGCCTGTGTTACCAGCCCTGAGACTCCTCCAGCCTCTCGCCTGTGTTACCAGCCCTGAGACTCCTCCAGCCTCTCGCCTGTGTTACCAGCCCTGAGACTCCTCCAGCCTCTCGCCTGTGTTACCAGCCCTGAGACTCCTCCAGCCTCTCGCCTGTGTTACCAGCCCTGAGACTCCTCCAGCCTCTCGCCTGTGTTACCAGCCCTGAGACTCCTCCAGCCTCTCGCCTGTGTTACCAGCCCTGACACCCTTCCAGCTGTTCGCATTGGCCTAGTTGATTAAATAATTTTCCTTTTGTTGGTAGGGGTGAGATCTTATTTGACATATTACTGAATGAAAAAACTTCAATAAAAAGTGTTTGCAGAGAGCGATGCCTTGGATTTATTGTCTGCAACTGTTTGGAACACAAATATAATTCTTTATTTTTTTTCAGTTACAAACTTTTATTATAAAGTTTAAGCAACAAAGTGAGATGTAACAAGTATAGTACAAAGCATATATTTATACCTGTCTATAGCAAGATAGTACAAAATGTGTCAAAGGTATATACAGTATCTCACAAAAGTGAGTAAACCCCTCACATTTTTGTAAATATTTTATTACATCTTTTCATGTGACAACACTGAAGAAATGACACTTTGCTACAATGTAAAGTAGTGAGTGTACAGCTTGTATAACAGTGTAAATTTCCTGTCCCCTCAAAATAACTCAACACACAGCCATTAATGTCTAAACCTCTGGCAGCAAAAGTGAGCACACCCCTAAGTGAAACTGTCCAAATCGGGTCCAATTAGCCATTTTCCTTCCTTGGTGTCATGTGACTCGCTAGAGTTATAAGGTCTCAGGTTTGAATGGGGAACAGGTGTGTTAACCACTTTAGCCCCAGAAGATTTGGCTGCTCAAAGATCAGGCCCTATTTTGCGATTCGGCACTGCGTGACTTTAACGTGACAATTGCGCGGTCGTGCGACGCTGTACCCAAATTGACGTCCTTTTTTTCCCCACAAACAGAGTTTTCTTTTGGTGGTATTTGATCACCTAAGCAATTTTTATTTTTTGCGCTATAAACAAAAAAAGAGCGACAATTTTGAAAAAATAACAATATTTTTCAAATTTTTTTATATGAAATTCTCAAAAAAAAATGTAAAAATCAAAATTTTTTAACATTTTAGGCCACTTTGTTTTCTGCTACATATTTTTGGTAAACAAAATCGCAATAAGCGTATTTTGATTGGTTTGCGCAAAAGTTATTGCATTTACTAACTACGGGAAAGATTTATGTCATTTTTATTGTTTTTTTTTTTTTAACAAGTAATGGCGGCGATCTGCGATTTTTTTTGCGGGACTGCGGGACTGCGGGACTGCGGCATTGCGGCGGACAGATTGGACCCCTGACTGACATTTTTGACACTTTTGGGGGTACCAGTGACATTGCTACAGTAATCAGTGCTATAAATATGCACTGTTACTGTAAAAATGACACTGGCAGGGAAGGGGTTAACTTTACTGGTGATCAAGGGGTTAAATATGTCCCTAGGGGCGTGATTCTAACTGTGGGGCGGCGTGACTTGTGATGTAATCACAGAGACATACGATCCTACATAGTAGGATCACAAAGCCTCTGTGATTACTTTAGTGAGAATGACAGATGGCTGTGTTTACATCAGCCGTCTGTCCTTCTCTCATTGCAGAGGGAGATCGCGAGTGGCCGGCGGTCATCGGAGCCGTCGGTCACACGCGCTGACTCCCCAGCTGAGGAGCGGGGGCGGGAGACCGCCTCCAGCGGCGCGTGATCGCCCCCCAGCTCCCCCCAGGCTAGTGCCGTACATGTACAACGCTGTGCCTGGGAGCACCAGACTGCCGCCGTACAACTTCGGCGGGTGGTCGGCAAGTAGTTAGATTTGGTGTTATCGCTCTCACTCTCTCATACTGGTCACTGGAAGTTCAACATGGCACCTCATGGTAAAGAACTCTCTGAGGATCTGAAAAAAAGAATCGTTGCTCTACATAAAGATGGCCTAGGCTATAAGAAGATTGCAAAGACCCTGAAACTGAGCTGCAGCACGGTGGCCAAAACCATACAGCGGTTTAACAGGACAGGTTACACTTAGAACAGGCCTTGCCATAATCAACCAAAGGAGCTGAGTGCATGTGCTCAGCGTCATATCTAGAGGTTGTCTTTGGGAAATAGACGTATGAGTGCTACCAGCATTGCTGCAGAGGTTGAAGGGGTGAGGGGTCAGCCTGTCAGTGCTCAGACCATACGCCACACACTGCATCAAATTGGTCTACATGGCTGTCATCCCAGAAGGATCCTCTTCTAAAGATGATGCACAAGAAAGCCCGCAAACAGTTTGCTGAAAACAAGCAGACTAAGGACATGGATTACTGGAACCATGTCCTGTGGTCTGATGAGATCAAGATAAACGTATTTGGTTCAGATGGTGTCAAGCTTGTGTGGCGGCAACCAGTTGAGGAGTACAAAGGCTAGTGTGTCTTACCTACAGTCCAGTCAAGCATGTTGGTGGGAGTGTCATGATCTGGAGCTGCATGAGTGCTGCCGGAACTGGGTAGCTACAGTACAGTTAGGGAAACATTAATGCCAACATATACTGTGACATACTGAAGCAGAGAATGATCCCCTCCCTTTGGAGACTGGGCCACAGGGCAGTATTCCAACATAATAACTACCGCAAACACACCTCCAAGATGACCACTGCCTTGCTAAAGAAGCTGAGGGTAAAGGTGATGGACTGGCCAAGCATGTCTCCAGACCTAAACCCTATTGAGCATCTGTGGGGCATCCTCAAATGGAAGGTGGAGGAGCGCAAGGTCTCTAACATCCACCAGCTCTGTGATGTGGTCATGGAGGAGTGGAAGAGGACTCCAGTGGCAACCTGTGAAGCTCTGGTGAACTCCATGCCCAAGAGGGTTAAGGCAGTGCTGGAAAATAATGGTGGCCACACAAAATATTGACAAGTTGGGCCCAATTTGGACATTTTAACTTAGGGGTGTACTCACTTTTGTTGCCAGCGGTTTAGACATTAATGGCTGTGTGTTCAGTTATTTTGAGGGGACCGCAAATTTACACTTTTATACAAGCTGTACACTTACATTGTAGCAAAGTGTCATTTATTCAGTGTTGTCATATAAAAAGGTATAATAAAATGTTTACAAAAATGTGAGGGGTGTACTCACTTTTGTGAGATACTCTATGTATCTTTGTTACATCTAAAAAAGGAACATAATCAGATATAGACATATATATGCAATTAATTTCGTTCTGAATCTAAATTCGGACTAACTTTTGATTATTCAGAGATTCAGATGTATGCGAATATCCAAATAACGATAGTAATACATTTTGTTAAGATTAATTTTGTTTTGTTTATTTGTTTTCTAACAAATTCCAAAATTTCAGAATGATTGGAATTTGAATGTGTCAAAAATGTATCGACCAATCCTAATTCTGTGTGAAGAATAGCTGGTTGTTAAGGAGCAGGCCGGGAAGCCAGCAACCGCGTCCTTAACAACCGATGACTCATTAGCTGCCAGATGGTTTCCCCAGACAGCTAAATGTAAACTATAGAATGCCAGCAATTAAAAATACAGGATCAGGTATGGATTTTAAGGGGAACCCCACAGCAAAAAAAAAAAACTTGCATGGGGTTCCCCCTAAAATCCATACCAGACCCTTATCTGTACATGCAGCCTGGCGGGTCAGGATGGGGGGGATGAGCAAGCTCACCCCCTCCTGAACCATACCAGTCCACATGCCCTCAACATCGGGGGGTGCTTTGGGGTAGGGCCCCCACGCCCAAAGCACCATGTTCCCATGTTGATAGAAACAAGGGCCTCTTCCCGACAACCATGGCCGGTGGTTGTGGGGGTCTGCAGGAGCTTATCGGAATCTGGCCGGGCCCCCTGATGTGATTGAGAATGGGGTACATAGTACCCCTACTTATTCACCAAAATATAAATGTCAAAAATATATAAAAACACGGAGACAATTTTAGCTGCTGACAGGTGACAGCTGATGAGTCATTGGTTGTTAAGGAAACTCCCTAACAACCAGCTATTCTTCACACAGATTTCAGATCAATCAACGATAAATTTTCAACCAATTTGAATTTGAGTGGTTCTGAAAATTTCAAATTCGTTAGAAAATGAAAAAACGATTTGTGACGAAACTAAACAAATTCCGAAATGAATCCACGAAGCACCATTGGTAGCATAACAAATTTATATGAAACTAAACACATTTTTCCATTCTGCACATGTCTAATCAGGTATACAGAAATATACAACTGTATAAAGTACAGATTGGGTATAAGGTACCATGGCAAAAGAAAAACACATTGTGTCGGCCATTTCAGGCCCCAAAAATTAGCCCACATGTGTTTACCTGACAGCTAAGAACATAGTATTCTGTGGCTGGAGGTATATTAGGCATTCACAGGATATAGAAGTAAGTGTCGGCCAGTATAGGCCCCAAACAGTGGCGGCTGGTGCTCAAAATTTTTGGGAGGGGCGCAAACAGAAAAATGTAATAGGCATTGCTTTGCAGCAAAAAACGCTGTAAAAAATTGCGTGACTTAACAAACAATCATTAGGTTGGTTCAAGATTGACCAGCGTGTCCCCATTCAATGCACAGTGACCAGCATGTCCCCCATCAATGCACAGTGACCAGCATGTCCCCCATCAATGCACAGTGACAAGCGTGTCCCCCATTAATGCACAGTGACAAGCGTGTCCCCCATCAATGCACAGTGACAAGCATGTCCCCCATCAATGCACAGTGACCAGCATGTCCCCCCATCAATGCACAGTGACCAGCATGTCCCCCATCAATGTACAGTGACCAGCATGTCCCCCATTCAATGCACAGTGACAAGCATGTCCTCATTCAATGCACAGTGACAAGAATGTCCCCCATCAATGCACAGTGACCAGCATGTCCCCCCATACAATGCACAGTGACCAGCATGTCCCCCCATCAATGCACAATGACCAGCATGTCCCCCCATCAATGCACAGTGACCAGCATGTCCCCCCATTCAATGCACAGTGACCAGCATGTCCCCCCATCAATGCACAGTGTCCAGCATGTCCCCCCATTCAATGCACAGTGACCAGCATGTCCCCCCATCAATGCACAATGACCAGCATGTCCCCTCATCAATGCACAGTGACCAGCATGTCCCCCCATTCAATGCACAGTGACCAGCATGTCCCCCCATCAATGCACAGTGTCCAGCATGTCCCCCCATCAATGCACAGTGTCCAGCATGTCCCCCATCAATGCACAGTGACCAGCATGTCCCCCATTCAATGCACAGTGACAAGCATGTCCCCCATCAATGCACAGTGACCAGCATGTCCCCATTAAATGCACAGTGACAAGCATGTCTCCATTCAATGCACAGTGACCAGCATATCCCCCATTCAATGCACAGTGACAAGCATGTCCCCATTCAATGCACAGTGACAAGCATGTCCCTCATCAATGCACAGTGACCAGCATGTCCCCCATTCAATGCACAGTGACAAGCATGTCCCCCCATCAATGCAAAGTGACCAGCATGTCCCCCCATCAATGCACAGTGTCCAGCATGTCCCCCCCTCAATGCAGAGTGAGCAGCATGTCCCCCATCAATGCACAGTGACCAGCATGTCCCCCATCAATGCACAGTGACCAGCATGTCCCCCATCAATGCACAGTGACAAGCATGTCCCCCATAAATGCACAGTGACAAGCATGTCCTCCATAAATGCACAGTGACAAGCATGTCCCCATTCAATGCACAGTGACAAGCATGTCCCCCATCAATGCACAGTGACCAGCATGTCCCCCCCCCCCATTCAATGCACAGTGCCCAGCATGTCCCCCATCAATGCACAGTGACCAGCATGTCCCCCATCAATGCAGAGTGACCAGCATGTCCCCCATTCAATGCACAGTGACAAGCATGTCCCCCATCAATGCACAGTGACCAGCATGTCCCCATTGAATGCACAGTGTCCAGCATGTCCCCCCATCAATGCGCAGTGACCAGCATGTCCCCCCATTAGTGCTCAGTGAGCAGCATGTCCCCATCAATGCACAGTGTTCAGCCTGTCCCCCATCAATGCACAGTGTCCAGCATGTCCCCCCATCAATGCATAGTGTCCAGCATGTCCTCCATCAATGCACAGTGACAAGCGTGTCCCCCATCAATGCACAGTGACCAGCATGTCCCCCATCAATGCACAGTGACCAGCATGTCCCCCATCAATGCACAGTGTCCAGCATGTCCCCCATCAATGCACAGTGTCCAGCATGTCCCCCATCAATGCACAGTGACCAGCGTGCCCCCCTTTCAATGCACAGTGTCCAGCATGTCCCCCATCAATGCACAGTGTCCAGCATGTCTCCCATCAATGCACAGTGACCAGCATGTCCCCCATCAATGCACAGTGACCAGCGTGTCCCCCATTTAATGCACAGTGACAAGGATGAGCGTGGAGGCGGAGCTAACTGGAGCAGAGGAATGAATGATCATGTGACAGCACCCGGGGCGGACCGTCTGAACCAATCACAGCCAGGACAGGAGTCAGTGGGGGAGTATCGGGGCGCATTGCTCTGCGCCCCGATGAACCCAGAACGGCGGCCAATCGGCGCCTCTGCCTGGGCCAACAGGCCAAACCCCACCCCCGCCAGGTCCCCCATAGTGGCTTTAAATGGTAATTTTTTTTTTAAAGATTATTGGGGGGGGGGGGGGGCGACCGCCCGCTCGCCACTGGCCCCAAAACATTAGCCCACATGGGTTTACCTGACAGCTAAGAACGTAGTATTTGGTGGCTGGAGGTAAATAAGGCATTCACAGGATAGAAAAGTAAGTGGCGGCCAGTATAGGCCCCAAAAATGAGCCCAAATGGGTTTACCTGACAGCTAAGAACGTAGTATTTGGTGGCTGGAGGTACATTAGGCATTCACAGGATACAGAAGTAAGTGTCGGCCAGTATAGGCCCCAAAATTAGCCCACATGGGTTTACCTGACAGCTAAGAACGTAGTATTTGGTGGCTGGAGGTACATTAGGCATTCACAGGATACAGAAGTAAGTGTCGGCCAGTATAGGCCCCCGAAAATTAGCCCACATGGGTATACCTGACAGCTAAGAATGTAGTATTTGGTGGCTGGAGGTACATTAGGCATTCACAGGATACAGAAGTAAGTGTCGGCCAGTATAGGCCCCAAAAATAGGTCCACGCCCCATAGTGGCTTTAAATGGTAATTTTTTTTTTAAAGATGATTGGGGGGGGGGGCGACCGCCCGCTCGCCACTGGCCCCAAAAATTAGCCCACATGGGTTTACCTGACAGCTAAGAACGTACTATATGGTGGCTGGAGGTACATTAGGCATTCACAGGATACAGAAGTAAGTGTCGGCCAGTATAGGCCCCAAAATTAGCCCACATGGGTTTACCTGACAGCTAAGAACGTAGTATTTGGTGGCTGGAGGTACATTAGGCATTCACAGGATACAGAAGTAAGTGTCGGCCAGTATAGGCCCCAAAAATTAGCCCACATGGGTTTACCTGACAGAAAAGAACGTAGTATTTGGAGGCTGGAGGTACATTAGGCATTCACAGGATACAGAAGTAAGTGTCGCCCATTCCAGGCCCCAAAAATTAGCCCACATGGGTTTACCTGACAGCAAAGAACGTAGTATTTGGTGGCTGGAGGTAGATTAGGCATTCACAGGATACAGAAGTAAGTGTCGGCAAGTATAGGCCCCAAAAATTACCCCACATAGGTTTACCTGACGGCTAAGAATGTAGTATTTGGTGGCTGGAGGCATATTAGTCATTTACATGATACAGAAGTAAGTGTCGGCCAGTATAGGCCCCAAAATTAGCCCACATGGGTTTACTTGACAGCTAAGAACATAGTATTTGGTGGCTGGAGGTACATTAGGCATTCACAGGATACAGAAGTAAGTGTCGGCCAGTATAGGCCCCAAAAATTAGCCCACATGGGTTTACCTGAGAGCTAAGAACGTAGTATTTGGTTGCTGGAGGTACAATAGGCATTCACAGGATACAGAAGTAAGTGTTGGGCAGAATAGGCCCCAAAACGTAGCCCACATGGGTTTACCTGACAGGTAAGAATGTAGTATTTGGTGGCTGGAGGTACATTAGGCATTCACAGGATACAGAAGTAAGTGTCGGCCAGTATAGGCCCCAAAAATTAGCCCACATGGGTTTACCTGACAGAAAAGAACGTAGTATTTGGTGGCTGGAGGTACATTAGGCATTCACAGGATACAGAAGTAAGTGTCGCCCATTCCAGGCCCCAAAAATTAGCCCACATGGGTTTACCTGACAGCAAAGAACGTAGTATTTGGTGGCTGGAGGTAGATTAGGCATTCACATGATACAGAAGTAAGTGTCGGCCAGTATAGGCCCCAAAAATTAGCCCACATGGGTTTACCTGACAGCTAAGAACATAGTATTTGGTGGCTGGAGGTACATTAGGCATTCACAGGATACAGAAGTAAGTGTCGGCCAGTATAGGCCCCAAAAATTAGCCCACATGGGTTTACCTGAGAGCTAAGAACGTAGTATTTGGTTGCTGGAGGTACAATAGGCATTCACAGGATACAGAAGTAAGTGTTGGGCAGAATAGGCCCCAAAACGTAGCCCACATGGGTTTACCTGACAGGTAAGAATGTAGTATTTGGTGGCTGGAGGTACATTAGGCATTCACAGGATACAGAAGTAAGTGTCGGCCAGTATAGGCCCCAAAAATTAGCCCACATGGGTTTACCTGACAGAAAAGAACGTAGTATTTGGTGGCTGGAGGTACATTAGGCATTCACAGGATACAGAAGTAAGTGTCGCCCATTCCAGGCCCCAAAAATTAGCCCACATGGTTTTACCTGACAGCAAAGAACGTAGTATTTGGTGGCTGGAGGTACATTAGGCATTCACAGGATACAGAAGTAAGTGTCGACAAGTATAGGCCCCAAAAATTACCCCACATAGGTTTACCTGACGGCTAAGAATGTAGTATTTGGTGGCTGGAGGCATATTAGGCATTCACATGATACAGAAGTAAGTGTCGGCCAGTATAGGCCCCAAAAATTAGCCCACATGGGTTTACTTGACAGCTAAGAACATAGTATTTGGTGGCTGGAGGTACATTAGGCATTCACAGAATACAGAAGTAAGTGTCGGCCAGTATAGGCCCCAAAAATTAGCCCACATGGGTTTACCTGAGAGCTAAGAACGTAGTATTTGGTTGCTGGAGGTACAATAGGCATTCACAGGATACAGAAGTAAGTGTTGGGCAGAATAGGCCCCAAAACGTAGCCCACATGGGTTTACCTGACAGGTAAGAATGTAGTATTTGGTGGCTGGAGGTACATTAGGCAGTCACAGGATATAGAAGTAAGTGGCGGCCAGTATAGGCCCCAAAAATTAGCCCACATGGGTTTACCTGACAGCTAAGAACGTTGTATTTGGCGGCTGGAGGTACATTAGGCATTCACAGGATACAGAAGTAAGTGTCGGCCAGTATAGGCCCCAAAAATTAGCCCACATGGGTTTACCTGACTGCTAAGAACGTAGAATTTGGTGGTTGGAGGTACATTAGGCATTTACAGGATACAGAAGTAAGTGTCGGCCAGTATAGGCCCCAAAAATTAGGCCACATGGGTTTACCTGACAGCTAAGAACGTAGTATTTGGTGGCTGGAGGTACATTAGGCATTCACAGGATACAAAAGTAAGTGTCGGCCAGTATAGGCCCCAAAAATTAGCCCACATGGGTTTACCTGACAGCAAAGAACGTAGTATTTGGTGGCTGGAGTTACATTAGGCATTCACAGTATACAGAAGTAAGTGTCGCCCATTCCAGGCCCCAAAAATTAGCCCACATGGGTTTACCTGACAGCTAAGAATGTAGTATTTGGTGGCTGAAGGTACATTAGGAATTCACAGGATACAGAAGAAAGTGTCGGCCAGTATAGGCCCCAAAAATTAGCCCACATGGGTTTACCTGACAGCTAAGATTGTAGTATTTGGTGGCTGGAGGTACATTAGGCATTCACAGGATACAGAAGGAAGTGTCGGCCAGTATAGGCCCCAAAAATTTGCCCACATGGGTTTACCTGACAGCTAAGAATTAAAGAATAGATTTTGGTGGCTGGAGGTTACATTAGACATTCATAGAAAAAATAATTGTCGGCCATGAAAGGCCCAAAAATTTGGCATTCCATGGACATGAAATGCCTTTTATGCTGCTGTATTTAGTGAAGACAAGGACCAGGAATTGTTGTGGGTGGATGGCGGTCTGACGGATATTTGGCCTGTCATGAGGAATTTCAATGAAACATGGTCTACTGGTCACATGTGGAATTCCTCAGAGATCCATGCCTTATCGGTCACGATCCCCCCTGCTGTGCTGAACGTCCTTTCGGACAGGACACTGGACGGGGGGCAAGCCAACTAATCCATTGCAAATTGTGCAAGCTCTGGCCAGAGGTCAAGCCTGCCCACCCAGTAGTCCAGGGGTTCATTACTCCTCAGAGCGTCCACATCGGCTGTTAACCTGATGTAGTCGGAAATCTGTCAGTCTAGGCGCTCCCTGATGCTGGATCCGGAGTACAGCTGTCAATTTTTCGGCTGAAAGAAGGATCTCATATCTGAAGTGACCAAGACAACTTCAAACCGCCCTCTTCTTTCAGGCGCTGTTGGATTGCTACCTGCAACTGTCTCTCTGTGACTGGAAATTCCTCTGCCAGCGCACGCAAAAGCAGAATGCAGCATTTCCCCGCAGCAAGGCCTGGAAGTGCTGCATTTTGACCGCCCTCTGTGATTGTGGTAATATTTCCGCCATTTTTAGTTTGTACCAGGGGTCTTAGTACGTTGCCACCCAGTACTGGTCTTTGGCCTTTATGCTTTTTATACGGGGGTCCCCCTTAAAACACTGCAGCATGTAGGCCCCCATTCCCACTAAACTGGAATCGGTATAGTGGCCTGCTTCCAGCTCATCATCCAGGATAATGCCGTCCACGTTCTCCACAGATAACACCAGGGATCCCAGAAAGGTTTAAAGCATGCTCTTCTTGCTCCTCCTCATCCCCCCCCCCAGCACCATCCTCCTCTGACTCCTCTTCAGACTCCTGTTGTTGACTTGTCTCAGATGGAGTAGTACACCTTGGGAATTCATTCAACATTGCGACTTCCTCATCTTCCTGCTCCTGCTCCTCGACGGCTTGATCAATGACACGACGCAATGCACGCTCCAGAAAGAAGGTGTAAGGTACGATGTCACTGATGGCGCCCTGGCTGTGACTGACCAGTTTGGTGATCTCATCGAATGGCCGCAGAAGTCTGCATGCGTCGCGCATGAGCAGCCACTGGCGAGGTGAAAAAAACCCAAGCTCCCCTGAACCTGTCCTGCCGCAGAGTTTGCATAGGTGGTCGTTAACTGCACGTTAACTGCTGGAGTAGCCTATCAAGCATATGCATGATATCGTGTCGGACAGTCACAAATAAGATGCCTGACGGGCAGGTTGTGTCGCCGCTGAATGTCAGCAAGGTGAGCCATGGCTGTGTAAGATCTTCTGAAATGGCCCGAGATTTTCCTGGCCTGCCGCAAGATGTCCTGGACCCCAACGAATCGCTGCACCACCAAGTTCAGGACGTGTGCCATGCATGGCACGTGTGTTATTTTGCCCTGTTTCAGCGCGCTCAGCAGATTGGCACCGTTGTCGCACACCACTTTACCAACTGTCAAATTGTGTGGTGTCAGCCACCGATCTGCCTGTGAACGCAAAGCTGAAAGAAGTGCAGGACCAGTGTGGCTCTTGGCTTCCAGGCACAACAGACGCAGCACAGCAAGGTAACGTCTCACCTGGCATGTGGAGTAGGTTATGGGGATCTTGGGTGGCGCAGCGGAAGAGACGGTAGCAGCGGAAAAGGAGGAGTCATCCGAGGAGGAGAGGGAGGATGGAGGAGGAGGAGGAGAAGAAGAGGCAGGTCTGCATGCAATCCGTGGCAGTAAAACCAAATATACACGGGTGCCACGGGTTACATGCTTGACGGCCGTCAGAAGGTTCACCCAGTGGGCAGTAAAAGTGATATACCTTCCCTGCCCGTGTTTGCTAGACCATGTGTCTGTGGTCAGATGTATCTTGGCACCAACACTGTGTGCCAGAGATATATTCACTTGCTGCTGAACATGGCCATACAGCTCTGGAATGCCCTTCTGCGAGAAATATTTCCTGCCTGGGACCTTCCATTGTGGTGTTCCAATGGCCACAAATTTACGAAAGGCCTCCGAGTCCACCAGTTGATATGGCAGTAGTTGGCGGGCTATCAGTTCCGACAAGCCAGCAGTCAAACATTGGGCAAGAGGGTTATCCGGTGTCATCATTTTTTTCCGCTCCAACATTTGGGCCACAGAAGCCTGTCTTTTTCCAGAACAACGTGAGGATGGCATGATGGAAGGTGGAGTGGAGGACAATTGTGAGGAGAAAGGAGAAGAGGCTGGACGGTGAGAGCCTGGAGCGTGGCTTTGTGGGTTCTGGCGGTGTTGCTCCCATTGGGCTCGGTGATGGGAGTTCAGGTGCCTTCTTAAGGAGGTCGTCCCTAGGTGAGTGTTGGGCTTACCGCAACTTATGCGTTGACTGCAAAGGCTGCAGATGGCAACACTGTTGTCAGCAACGGACACATTGAAAAAAGCCCATACTGCGGAGCCATGTGCCGGCGTCCTGGGAGCGCCAGATGTGACTGTACATGGTTGATGGCTCGCTCTTGATACATTTGCAGTCTGCTTTGTACCTCTTGTGCAATGCAAGTTCTGCCTGCCTCTCCTTCCTATCTGCCGGTCCGTTTCTTCCTCTGAACTCCCCTCCTCTTCCTCTCTTATTGCCGCCCACATGATGTCCATAGACACGTCATCATCCACGTCACCTTTCCCACCACTAACATTCGAGATCTCGGAGTAGGCAGCAACAGCGGGGACCAACCTCCTTGGACTGATCTGGGTACTGTCGTCAGACTGTTGAGCGGCGGCTGTTGCTACCTCCTCTTCCTGATCCGATGCCAAGAATGCAGAGATGTATATCAACTAAGTAGAACTACTTCACTACTGTACTTAAGTACCGAAAGGTGGTATCTGTACTTTCCTGGAGTAGAACTTTTTTCTCCTTCTTCCACTTTTACTTCACTACATTTTTTTGATGATTTCAATACTTCTACTCCGATATTTTTTTTTTTTTTTTTGTGCTGCATAGTTACCACTGCCAGAACAGTAGATGGCAGGTTTCATGAAGTTCAAAAAAATTTGTATAATGTCATGTGTAAATCAGCGCATACGAAAATAAATGCTACTGTATGTATAAATAAAATGGTCTACATTTCTACTGTTAAGGGGAAAGAGAACCTCCCCCAACTAAGGAGAGTCACAAACGTACATAGACCTTTTTTTCTGGTAAGAGGCTGATTTTGCTTTTTTCACTGGAAGTTGAGAGCACAGGTTTCACAGTTTTGTTTCACTGGAAGAGTCTATTTGGATATTATTTTGCACTTACCTTCATCCGCCGGGTAAGGGGGAAATCAGCAAGGTGGTGGGAGTCTGCACCTATTATTTGGAATAGCACCTGTTTGATTCCTGCACCTTTGAAAATATATTCATCTTGTTTTGTCACATATATATGGTATTATGGCATTTTGGCATTATATATATGTATGGACTTTTTATTGACTTTGATTGGAATATATTGGAATATATTGTTGTATATCACATTGGTTTATATATGATTTTGCGCACCAATAAGCTGTGGAGAAAAAAAAAAACATGCAGGGAAGAGAAGGAGGGATGCTTTAAAGGGGAAAGGAAGGGACATACTTTATCTGTTTTTGTTTACAAAAAGTTACAGCCAAAGGAATTGTGATTGTCCTTTAGGTTAATCATTTGAAATAATAAAAAACAATATAATGTTCAAACTTTTGACTTCTTTCATCAATAACTACATAACCCAATACTTGTACTTTTACTTTCAGTACTTGAGTAGCATTTTTTTTTTAAAAACTACTGGTACTTTTACTTCCAGTACTTGAGAAGCAAAATTAAAAAAAAAACTACTTGCAATACTTAAGTACAAAAAATGTTGAATACTTTAGTACTTCTACTCAAGTCACTTTTTGATAGAGCACTTCCACTTCTACTCAAGTCACTTTTTGATTGAGCACTTGTACTTTTACTCAAGTATGGGTTTCTAGTACTTTATACAAGTGTGCAAGAATGGCTGCGATTCGCAAATGTCTTGTGATGGATCAGAAAATAATTCCAGTGACTCAAGCGGAGGGTATGTGGTGGTGGTGGTGTTTGGGGTGGTGACTTTGGGGGTGCACACAGCAGAGAGTGAAGAGGATGCAGATAGAGAGGATGAGGAGGGTGCAGAAGAGGAAGGCTGAGTGAGCCACTCAACCAAGCCTGGTGCGTCCTTTGACGTAATTGAACGCACCTTCTGAAATTTCACACTTTGGCTCCGGCCTACTGCTCCTGCCCTACCCCTACCACCCCTGCGTAAGTGTCTGCCTCTGCCTCTGCCTGTCATGTTTTTAAATTACCCTGTGACAAAAGTCTCTAGAGAATTGCAGTATATCTGGAAAAGGGTATATAACACCCCTGCTTCAATCTGTGGTATTGGGGGGGTCACAGGTTTATCACTTGGCCAGTAACTGTTGTCACTGTGTGTAGCACAGTCAACACAGCAAAAGAGGCCAATTTTTTGCAGGACTAAAATACAATCTTAGAAAAGTATACTGTTAACCACTTAAGCCCCGGAAGATTTTACCCCTTTCCTGACTAGGGGGTATTTTGCGATTGGGCACTGCGTGACTTTAACGGACAATTACGCGGTCATGCAACGCTGTACCCAAATGAAATTGACGTCCTTTTTTTCCTACACACAGAGCTTTCTTTTGGTGGTAATTGATCACCTGTGCAATTTTTTGATCATGCGCTATAAACAAAAAAATAGCGACAATTTTGCAAAAATAACAGTATTTTTCACAATTTTTATATGAAAATCCCCCCCAAAAAAATGTAAAAATCAAAATTTTTTAACATTTTAGGCTAATTTGTTTTCTGCTACATATTTTTGGTAAAAAATTGGTTTGCGCAAAAGTTATTGCGTTTACTAACTAAGGGAAAGATTTATGTCATTTTGTTGTTTTTTTTTTTTAACGAGTAATGGCGGCGATCTGCAATTTTTTTATGCGGGACTGTGACATTGCGGCAGACAGATCGGACCCTTGACTGACATTTTTGACACTTTTGGGGGTACCAGTGACATTACTACAGTAATTAGTGCTATACATATGCACTGTTACTGTAGTAATGACACTGGCAGGGAAGGGGTTAACTTTAAAAGTTGGAGAAGGAGGGGTTAAGTGTGTCCCTAGGGGCACGCTTCTAACTGTGCAGGGATGTGGCTTTTCATGTAAAAGCAGAGATCTACGGTCCTACATAGCAGGACCGTATGATCTCTGCTGTTACACAAGGGAGAGTGACAGGCGACTTTGTTTACACTAGCCGCCTGCCTTTCTCCCTCTGTAACCGACGATCACGAGTGAATGGCGGACACATGCGCGGGGATCAGAGTGAGCGAGCGGGGGCGGGAGCGCACCTCCGGCGGCGCGCGCTCGCCCCCTATTGGCTCGCAGGCGAGTGACGTACCGGTACGTCACTTTGCCTGGCCGGGGCTGTATATGTACTTGCGGCGGTCGTCAAATCGGTTAAATAACACCCCACTTCAATATGTGATATTGGGGGGCCACAGTTTTATCACACCAGTTCTACAAATAATTGGCCAGTAACTGTTGTCACGGTGTGCAGCACAGTTAACACAGCAAAAGAAGCCAAATGTTTGCAGGACTAAAATACACTCTTAGAAAAGTATAATGTTAAATAACACCCCACTTCAATATGTGGTATTGAGGGGCCACTGGTTTATCACACCAGTTGTTCAAAAAATTGGCCAGTGAGTTTGGCACTGTGTGTATCAGAGTTAACGCAGCAAAAGAGGCAATATTGTTGCAGGACACAAATACACTTGTAAAAGTATACTCAGATAACATCCCACTTCAATATGTGGTATTGGGGGGGCCACTGATCTATCACACCAGTTGTTCAGAAAATTGGCCAGGGAGTTTGGCACTGTGTGTATCAGAGTTAACGCAGCAAAAGAGGCAATATTGTTGCAGGACTCAAATAAATTTAGGAAAGTATACTCAGAAAACACCCCGCTTCAATCTGTGGTATTGGGGGGCAACAGGTTTATTACACCAGTTCTACAAATAATTGGCCAGTAACTGTTGTCACGGTGTGTAGCACAGTTAACACAGCAAAAGAGGCCACATTTTTGCAGGACTAAAATACACTCTTAGAAAAGTATAATGTTAAATAACACCCCACTTCAATATGTGGTATTGAGGGGCCACTGGTTTATCACACCAGTTGTTCAAAAAATTGGCCAGTGAGTTTGGCACTGTGTGTATCAGAGTTAACGCAGCAAAAGAGGCAATATTGTTGCAGGACACAAATACACTTGTAAAAGTATACTCAGATAACATCCCACTTCAATTTGTGGTATTGGGGGGGCCACTGGTCCATCACACCAGTTGTTCAAAAAATTGGCCAGAGAGTTGGCACTGTGTGTATCAGAGTTAACGCAGCAAAAGAGGAAATATTGTTGCAGGACTCAAATAAACTTAGGAAAGTATACTCAGATAACACCCCGCTTCAATCTGTGGTATTGGGGGGCAACAGGTTTATTACACCAGTTCTACAAATAATTGGCCAGTAACTGTTGTCACGGTGTGTAGCACAGTTAACACAGCAAAAGAGGCCACATTTTTGCAGGACTAAAATACACTCTTAGAAAAGTATACTGTTAAATAACACGCCACTTCAATATGTTTTATTGGGGCGCCACTGGTCTATCACACCAGTAGTTCAAAAAATTGGCCAGGGAACTTGGCATTGTGTGTATCAGAGTTAACGCAGCAAAAGAGGCAATATTGTTGCAGGACACAAATACACTTAGGAAAGTATACTCAGATAACACCCCACTTCAATCTGTGGTATTGGGGGGCCACAGGTTTATTACACCAGTTCTACAAATAATTGGCCAGTAACTGTTGTCACTGTGTGTAGCACAGTTAACACAGTAAAAGAGGCCTAATTTGTGCAGGACTAAAATACACTCTTAGAAAAGTATACTGTTAAATAACACGCCACTTCAATATGTGGTATTGGGGCGCCACTGGTCTATCACACCAGTTGTTCAAAAAATTGGCCAGGGAATTTGGCACTGTGTGTATCAGAGTTAACGCAGCAAAAGAGGCAATATTGTTGCAGGACTCAAATAAACTTAGGAAAGTATACTCAGATAACACCCAGCTTCAATCTGTGGTATTGGGGGGCAACAGGTTTATTACACCAGTTCTACAAATAATTGGCCAGTAACTGTTGTCACGGTGTGTAGCACAATTAACCGGTTGCCGACCGCCGCACGACTATATACTGCGGCGGTCAGCCCCGGCCAGGCAGAGTGACGTATCGGTACGTCACTCGCCTGTCACTGACTTGCGAGCCTATCGCGGGCGGGCGCGCGCCCGCCGAGGCGCGCGCCCGCCGCGGCTCGTTCACAGGCAAGTCAGTGCGTGTGACCGGCGGACTCGATGTCCGCCAGTCACACTGCGATCGCTCCTGTGAAGGGAGAAAGACAGAGCAGCTTGTGTAAACAAGCTGCCTGTCAGTTCTCCCTGTGTAAAAGTAAAGATCTGACCGTTCTACTATGTAGAACGGTTGATCTTTGCTTTTACACCAATAGGAATGTCCCTACACAGTAGAAAGCACGCCCCTAGGACACACTTAACCCCTCCCTGTCCAATAAAGTTAACCCCTTCCCTGCCAGTGTCATTTTTGCAGTAACAGTGCATATGTATAGCACTGATTACTGCAGTAATGTCACTGGTAACCCCAAAAGTGTCAAAAATGTCAGTCAAGGGTCCGATCTGTCCGCCGCAATGTCGCAGTACCGAAAAAAAAATCGCAGATCGCCGCCATTACGCGTTAAAAAAAAAAACACCAAAAATGACAAAAATCTTTCTCTTTGTTAGTAAATGCGATAACTTTTGCGCAAACCAATCAAAATACGCTTTTTGCGATTTTTTTTTACCAAACATAGGTAGCATAAAACAAATTGGCCGAAAAATGTTAAAAAATTTTGATTTTTACTTTTTTTTTTGGGGAATTTCATATAAAAAAATGTGAAAAATATTGTTATTTTTGCAAAATTTACGCTCTTTTTTTGTTTATAGCGCGTGATCAAAAAATCGCACAGGTGATCAAATACCACCAAAAGAAAGCTCTGTTTGTGGGAAAAAAAGGACGTCAAATTCGTTTAGGTACAGCGTCGCACGACCGCGCAATTGTCCGTTAAAGTCACGCAGTAAAAAATCGCAAAAAAACCCCTGGTCCTTTAGCAGCCAAATCCTCCGGGGCTTAAGTGGTTAACACAGCAAAAGAGGCCACATTTTTGCAGGACTAAAATACACTCTTAGAAAAGTATAATGTTAAATAACACTCCACTTCAATATGTGATATTGGGGGGCCACAGTTTTATCACACCAGTTCTACAAATAGTTGGCCAGTAACTGTTGTCACGGTATGCAGCACAGTTAACACAGCAAAAGAAGCCAAATGTTTGCAGGACTAAAATACACTCTTAGAAAAGTATAATGTTAAATAACACCCCACTTCAATATGTGGTATTGGGGGGCCACTGGTTTATCACACCAGTTGCTCAAAAAATTGGCCAGTGAGTTTGGCACTGTGTGTATCAGAGTTAAGGCAGCAAAAGAGGCAATATTGTTGCAGGACACAAATACACTGGTAAAAGTATACTCAGATAACATCCCACTTCAATTTGTGGTATTGGGGGGCCACTGGTCTGTCACACCAGTTGTTCAAAAAATTGGCCAGGGAGTTTGGCACTGTGTGTATCAGAGTTAAGGCAGCAAAAGAGGCAATATTGTTGCAGGACTCAAATAAACTTAGGAAAGTATACTCAGATAACACCCCGCTTCAATCTGTGGTATTGGGGGGCAACAGGTTTATTACACCAGTTCTACAAATAATTGGCCAGTAACTGTTGTCATGGTGTGTAGCACAGTTAACACAGCAAAAGAGGCCAAATTTGTGCGGGACTAAAATACACTCTTAGAAAAGTATACTGTTAAATAACACGCCACTTCAATATGTGGTATTGGGGCGCCACTGGTCTATCACACCAGTTGTTCAAAAAACCGGCCAGGGAATTTGGCACTGTGTGTATCAGAGTTAATGCAGCAAAAGAGGCAATATTGTTGCAGGAAACAAATAAACTTGTAAAAGTATACTCAGAGAACACCCCACTTCAATATGTGGTATTGGGGGGCCACTGGTCCATCACACCAGTTGTTCAAAAAATTGGCCAGGGAGTTTGGCACTCTGTATATCAGAGTTAATGCAGAAAAAGAGGCAATATTGTTGCAGGACACAAATACACTTGTAAAAGTATACTCAGATAACACCCCACTTCAATATGTGGTATTGGGGGGCCACTGGTCTATCACACCAGTTGTTCAAAAAATTGGCCAGTGAGTTTGGCACTGTGTGTATCAGAGTTAACCCAGCAAAAGAGGCAATATTGTTGCAGGACACAAATACACTTAGGAAAGTTTACTCAGATAACATCCCACTTCAATATGTGATATTGGTGGGCCACTGGTCTATCACACCAGTTGTTCAAAAAATTGGCCAGGGAGTTTGGCACTGTGTGTATCAGAGTTAATGCAGCAAAAGAGGCAATATTGTTGCAGGACACAAATACACTTGTAAAAGTATACTCAGATAACACTCCACTTCAATATGTGGTAATGGGGGGCTACTGGTCTATCACACCATTTGTTCAAAAAATTGGCCAGAGAGTTTGGCACTGGTTGTATCAGAGTTAATGCCGCAAAAGAGGCAATATTGTTGCAAGACACAAATACACTTAGGAAAGTATACTCAGATAACAACCCACTTCAATCTGTGGTATTGGGGGGCCACAAGTTTATTACACCAGTTTTAAAACTAATTGGCCAGTAACTGTTGTCACTGTGTGTAGCAGAGTTAACACAGCAAAAGAGGCAAAACTTTTGCAGGATTAAAATACACTCTTAGAAAAGTGTACTATTAAATAACACCCCACTTCAATATGTGGTATTGGGGGGGCACTGGTCTATCACACCAGTTGTTCAAAAAATTGGCCAGTGAGTTTGGCACTGTGCGTAGCAGAGTTAACGCAGCAAAAGAGGCAATATTGTTGCAGGACACAAATACACTTAGGAAAGTATACTCAGATAACACCCCACTTCAATCTGTGGTATTGGGGGGGCCACAGGTTTATCACACCAGTTCTACAAATAATTGGCCAGTAACTGTTGTCACTGTGTGTAGCACAATTAACACAGCAAAAGAGGCCACATTTTTGCAGGACTAAAATACACTCTTAGAAAAGTATAATGTTAAATAACACCCCACTTCAATATGTGGTATTGGGGGGCCACTGGTTTATCACACCAGTTGCTCAAAAAATTGGCCAGTGAGTTTGGCACTGTTTGTATCAGAGTTAACGCAGCAAAAGAGGCAATATTGTTGCAGGACACAAATACACTGGTAAAAGTATACTCAGATAACATCCCACTTCAATTTGTGGTATTGGGGGGCCACTGGTCTATCACACCAGTTGTTCAAAAAATTGGCCAGGGAGTTTGGCACTGTGTGTATCAGAGTTAAGGCAGCAAAAGAGGCAATATTGTTGCAGGACTCAAATAAACTTAGGAAAGTATACTCAGATAACACCCCACTTCAATCTGTGGTATTGGGGGGCAACAGGTTTATTACACCAGTTCTACAAATAATTGGCCAGTAACTGTTGTCACGGTGTGTAGCACAGTTAACACAGCAAAAGAGGCCACATTTTTGCAGGACTAAAATACACTCTTAGAAAAGTATACTGTTAAATAACACGCCACTTCAATATGTGGTATTGGGGCGCCACTGGTCTATCACACCAGTTGTTCAAAAAATTTGCCAGGGAATTTGGCACTGTGTGTATCAGAGTTAACGCAGCAAAAGAGGCAATATTGTTGCAGGACACAAATACACTTAGGAAAGTATACTCAGATAACACCCCACTTCAATCTGTGGTATTGGGGGGCCACAGGTTTATTACACCAGTTCTACAAATAATTGGCCAGTAACTGTTGTCACTGTGTGTAGCACAGTTAACACAGCAAAAGAGGCCAAATTTGTGCAGGACTAAAATACACTCTTAGAAAAGTATACTGTTAAATAACACGCCACTTCAATATGTGGTATTGGGGCGCAACTGGTCTATCACACCAGTTGTTCAAAAAATTGGCCAGTGAGTTTGGCACTGTGTGTATCAGAGTTAACCCAGCAAAAGAGGCAATATTGTTGCAGGACACAAATACACTTAGGAAAGTTTACTCAGATAACACCCCACTTCAATCTGTGGTATTGGGGGGCCACTGGTCTATCACACCAGTTGTTCAAAAAATTGGCCAGGGAATTAGGCACTGTGTGTATCAGAGTTAACGCAGCAAAAGAGGAAATATTGTTGCAGGACTCAAATAAACTTAGGAAAGTATACTCAGATAACACCCCGCTTCAATCTGTGGTATTGGGGGGCAACAGGTTTATTACACCAGTTCTACAAATAATTGGCCAGTAACTGTTGTCACGGTGTGTAGCACAGTTAACACAGCAAAAGAGGCCACATTTTTGCAGGACTAAAATACACTCTTAGAAAAGTATACTGTTAAATAACACGCCACTTCAATATGTTTTATTGGGGCGCCACTGGTCTATCACACCAGTAGTTCAAAAAATTGGCCAGGGAACTTGGCATTGTGTGTATCAGAGTTAACGCAGCAAAAGAGGCAATATTGTTGCAGGACACAAATACACTTAGGAAAGTATACTCAGATAACACCCCACTTCAATCTGTGGTATTGGGGGGCCACAGGTTTATTACACCAGTTCTACAAATAATTGGCCAGTAACTGTTGTCACTGTGTGTAGCACAGTTAACACAGTAAAAGAGGCCTAATTTGTGCAGGACTAAAATACACTCTTAGAAAAGTATACTGTTAAATAACACGCCACTTCAATATGTGGTATTGGGGCGCCACTGGTCTATCACACCAGTTGTTCAAAAAATTGGCCAGGGAATTTGGCACTGTGTGTATCAGAGTTAACGCAGCAAAAGAGGCAATATTGTTGCAGGACTCAAATAAACTTACGAAAGTATACTCAGATAACACCCAGCTTCAATCTGTGGTATTGGGGGGCAACAGGTTTATTACACCAGTTCTACAAATAATTGGCCAGTAACTGTTGTCACGGTGTGTAGCACAATTAACACAGCAAAAGAGGCCACATTTTTGCAGGACTAAAATACACTCTTAGAAAAGTATAATGTTAAATAACACTCCACTTCAATATGTGATATTGGGGGGCCACAGTTTTATCACACCAGTTCTACAAATAGTTGGCCAGTAACTGTTGTCACGGTATGCAGCACAGTTAACACAGCAAAAGAAGCCAAATGTTTGCAGGACTAAAATACACTCTTAGAAAAGTATAATGTTAAATAACACCCCACTTCAATATGTGGTATTGGGGGGCCACTGGTTTATCACACCAGTTGCTCAAAAAATTGGCCAGTGAGTTTGGCACTGTGTGTATCAGAGTTAAGGCAGCAAAAGAGGCAATATTGTTGCAGGACACAAATACACTGGTAAAAGTATACTCAGATAACATCCCACTTCAATTTGTGGTATTGGGGGGCCACTGGTCTGTCACACCAGTTGTTCAAAAAATTGGCCAGGGAGTTTGGCACTGTGTGTATCAGAGTTAAGGCAGCAAAAGAGGCAATATTGTTGCAGGACTCAAATAAACTTAGGAAAGTATACTCAGATAACACCCCGCTTCAATCTGTGGTATTGGGGGGCAACAGGTTTATTACACCAGTTCTACAAATAATTGGCCAGTAACTGTTGTCATGGTGTGTAGCACAGTTAACACAGCAAAAGAGGCCAAATTTGTGCGGGACTAAAATACACTCTTAGAAAAGTATACTGTTAAATAACACGCCACTTCAATATGTGGTATTGGGGCGCCACTGGTCTATCACACCAGTTGTTCAAAAAACCGGCCAGGGAATTTGGCACTGTGTGTATCAGAGTTAATGCAGCAAAAGAGGCAATATTGTTGCAGGAAACAAATAAACTTGTAAAAGTATACTCAGAGAACACCCCACTTCAATATGTGGTATTGGGGGGCCACTGGTCCATCACACCAGTTGTTCAAAAAATTGGCCAGGGAGTTTGGCACTCTGTATATCAGAGTTAATGCAGAAAAAGAGGCAATATTGTTGCAGGACACAAATACACTTGTAAAAGTATACTCAGATAACACCCCACTTCAATATGTGGTATTGGGGGGCCACTGGTCTATCACACCAGTTGTTCAAAAAATTGGCCAGTGAGTTTGGCACTGTGTGTATCAGAGTTAACCCAGCAAAAGAGGCAATATTGTTGCAGGACACAAATACACTTAGGAAAGTTTACTCAGATAACATCCCACTTCAATATGTGATATTGGTGGGCCACTGGTCTATCACACCAGTTGTTCAAAAAATTGGCCAGGGAGTTTGGCACTGTGTGTATCAGAGTTAATGCAGCAAAAGAGGCAATATTGTTGCAGGACACAAATACACTTGTAAAAGTATACTCAGATAACACTCCACTTCAATATGTGGTAATGGGGGGCTACTGGTCTATCACACCATTTGTTCAAAAAATTGGCCAGAGAGTTTGGCACTGGTTGTATCAGAGTTAATGCCGCAAAAGAGGCAATATTGTTGCAAGACACAAATACACTTAGGAAAGTATACTCAGATAACAACCCACTTCAATCTGTGGTATTGGGGGGCCACAAGTTTATTACACCAGTTTTAAAACTAATTGGCCAGTAACTGTTGTCACTGTGTGTAGCAGAGTTAACACAGCAAAAGAGGCAAAACTTTTGCAGGATTAAAATACACTCTTAGAAAAGTGTACTATTAAATAACACCCCACTTCAATATGTGGTATTGGGGGGGCACTGGTCTATCACACCAGTTGTTCAAAAAATTGGCCAGTGAGTTTGGCACTGTGCGTAGCAGAGTTAACGCAGCAAAAGAGGCAATATTGTTGCAGGACACAAATACACTTAGGAAAGTATACTCAGATAACACCCCACTTCAATCTGTGGTATTGGGGGGGGCCACAGGTTTATCACACCAGTTCTACAAATAATTGGCCAGTAACTGTTGTCACTGTGTGTAGCACAATTAACACAGCAAAAGAGGCCACATTTTTGCAGGACTAAAATACACTCTTAGAAAAGTATAATGTTAAATAACACCCCACTTCAATATGTGGTATTGGGGGGCCACTGGTTTATCACACCAGTTGCTCAAAAAATTGGCCAGTGAGTTTGGCACTGTTTGTATCAGAGTTAACGCAGCAAAAGAGGCAATATTGTTGCAGGACACAAATACACTGGTAAAAGTATACTCAGATAACATCCCACTTCAATTTGTGGTATTGGGGGGCCACTGGTCTATCACACCAGTTGTTCAAAAAATTGGCCAGGGAGTTTGGCACTGTGTGTATCAGAGTTAAGGCAGCAAAAGAGGCAATATTGTTGCAGGACTCAAATAAACTTAGGAAAGTATACTCAGATAACACCCCGCTTCAATCTGTGGTATTGGGGGGCAACAGGTTTATTACACCAGTTCTACAAATAATTGGCCAGTAACTGTTGTCACGGTGTGTAGCACAGTTAACACAGCAAAAGAGGCCACATTTTTGCAGGACTAAAATACACTCTTAGAAAAGTATACTGTTAAATAACACGCCACTTCAATATGTGGTATTGGGGCGCCACTGGTCTATCACACCAGTTGTTCAAAAAATTTGCCAGGGAATTTGGCACTGTGTGTATCAGAGTTAACGCAGCAAAAGAGGCAATATTGTTGCAGGACACAAATACACTTAGGAAAGTATACTCAGATAACACCCCACTTCAATCTGTGGTATTGGGGGGCCACAGGTTTATTACACCAGTTCTACAAATAATTGGCCAGTAACTGTTGTCACTGTGTGTAGCACAGTTAACACAGCAAAAGAGGCCAAATTTGTGCAGGACTAAAATACACTCTTAGAAAAGTATACTGTTAAATAACACGCCACTTCAATATGTGGTATTGGGGCGCCACTGGTCTATCACACCAGTTGTTCAAAAAATTGGCCAGTGAGTTTGGCACTGTGTGTATCAGAGTTAACCCAGCAAAAGAGGCAATATTGTTGCAGGACACAAATACACTTAGGAAAGTTTACTCAGATAACACCCCACTTCAATCTGTGGTATTGGGGGGCCACTGGTCTATCACACCAGTTGTTCAAATAATTGGCCAGGGAATTAGGCACTGTGTGTATCAGAGTTAACGCAGCAAAAGAGGAAATATTGTTGCAGGACTCAAATAAACTTAGGAAAGTATACTCAGATAACACCCCGCTTCAATCTGTGGTATTGGGGGGCAACAGGTTTATTACACCAGTTCTACAAATAATTGGCCAGTAACTGTTGTCACGGTGTGTAGCACAGTTAACACAGCAAAAGAGGCCACATTTTTGCAGGACTAAAATACACTCTTAGAAAAGTATACTGTTAAATAACACGCCACTTCAATATGTTTTATTGGGGCGCCACTGGTCTATCACACCAGTAGTTCAAAAAATTGGCCAGGGAACTTGGCATTGTGTGTATCAGAGTTAACGCAGCAAAAGAGGCAATATTGTTGCAGGACACAAATACACTTAGGAAAGTATACTCAGATAACACCCCACTTCAATCTGTGGTGTTGGGGGGCCACAGGTTTATTACACCAGTTCTACAAATAATTGGCCAGTAACTGTTGTCACTGTGTGTAGCACAGTTAACACAGTAAAAGAGGCCTAATTTGTGCAGGACTAAAATACACTCTTAGAAAAGTATACTGTTAAATAACACGCCACTTCAATATGTGGTATTGGGGCGCCACTGGTCTATCACACCAGTTGTTCAAAAAATTGGCCAGGGAATTTGGCACTGTGTGTATCAGAGTTAACGCAGCAAAAGAGGCAATATTGTTGCAGGACTCAAATAAACTTACGAAAGTATACTCAGATAACACCCAGCTTCAATCTGTGGTATTGGGGGGCAACAGGTTTATTACACCAGTTCTACAAATAATTGGCCAGTAACTGTTGTCACGGTGTGTAGCACAATTAACACAGCAAAAGAGGCCACATTTTTGCAGGACTAAAATACACTCTTAGAAAAGTATAATGTTAAATAACACTCCACTTCAATATGTGATATTGGGGGGCCACAGTTTTATCACACCAGTTCTACAAATAGTTGGCCAGTAACTGTTGTCACGGTATGCAGCACAGTTAACACAGCAAAAGAAGCCAAATGTTTGCAGGACTAAAATACACTCTTAGAAAAGTATAATGTTAAATAACACCCCACTTCAATATGTGGTATTGGGGGGCCACTGGTTTATCACACCAGTTGCTCAAAAAATTGGCCAGTGAGTTTGGCACTGTGTGTATCAGAGTTAAGGCAGCAAAAGAGGCAATATTGTTGCAGGACACAAATACACTGGTAAAAGTATACTCAGATAACATCCCACTTCAATTTGTGGTATTGGGGGGCCACTGGTCTGTCACACCAGTTGTTCAAAAAATTGGCCAGGGAGTTTGGCACTGTGTGTATCAGAGTTAAGGCAGCAAAAGAGGCAATATTGTTGCAGGACTCAAATAAACTTAGGAAAGTATACTCAGATAACACCCCGCTTCAATCTGTGGTATTGGGGGGCAACAGGTTTATTACACCAGTTCTACAAATAATTGGCCAGTAACTGTTGTCACTGTGTGTAGCACAGTTAACACAGCAAAAGAGGCCAAATTTGTGCGGGACTAAAATACACTCTTAGAAAAGTATACTGTTAAATAACACGCCACTTCAATATGTGGTATTGGGGCGCCACTGGTCTATCACACCAGTTGTTCAAAAAACCGGCCAGGGAATTTGGCACTGTGTGTATCAGAGTTAATGCAGCAAAAGAGGCAATATTGTTGCAGGAAACAAATAAACTTGTAAAAGTATACTCAGAGAACACCCCACTTCAATATGTGGTATTGGGGGGCCACTGGTCCATCACACCAGTTGTTCAAAAAATTGGCCAGGGAGTTTGGCACTCTGTATATCAGAGTTAATGCAGAAAAAGAGGCAATATTGTTGCAGGACACAAATACACTTGTAAAAGTATACTCAGATAACACCCCACTTCAATATGTGGTATTGGGGGGGCCACTGGTCTATCACACCAGTTGTTCAAAAAATTGGCCAGTGAGTTTGGCACTGTGTGTATCAGAGTTAACCCAGCAAAAGAGGCAATATTGTTGCAGGACACAAATACACTTAGGAAAGTTTACTCAGATAACATCCCACTTCAATATGTGATATTGGTGGGCCACTGGTCTATCACACCAGTTGTTCAAAAAATTGGCCAGGGAGTTTGGCACTGTGTGTATCAGAGTTAATGCAGCAAAAGAGGCAATATTGTTGCAGGACACAAATACACTTGTAAAAGTATACTCAGATAACACTCCACTTCAATATGTGGTAATGGGGGGCTACTGGTCTATCACACCATTTGTTCAAAAAATTGGCCAGAGAGTTTGGCACTGGTTGTATCAGAGTTAATGCCGCAAAAGAGGCAATATTGTTGCAAGACACAAATACACTTAGGAAAGTATACTCAGATAACAACCCACTTCAATCTGTGGTATTGGGGGGCCACAAGTTTATTACACCAGTTTTAAAACTAATTGGCCAGTAACTGTTGTCACTGTGTGTAGCAGAGTTAACACAGCAAAAGAGGCAAAACTTTTGCAGGATTAAAATACACTCTTAGAAAAGTGTACTATTAAATAACACCCCACTTCAATATGTGGTATTGGGGGGGCACTGGTCTATCACACCAGTTGTTCAAAAAATTGGCCAGTGAGTTTGGCACTGTGCGTAGCAGAGTTAACGCAGCAAAAGAGGCAATATTGTTGCAGGACACAAATACACTTAGGAAAGTATACTCAGATAACACCCCACTTCAATCTGTGGTATTGGGGGGGCCACAGGTTTATCACACCAGTTCTACAAATAATTGGCCAGTAACTGTTGTCACTGTGTGTAGCACAATTAACACAGCAAAAGAGGCCACATTTTTGCAGGACTAAAATACACTCTTAGAAAAGTATAATGTTAAATAACACCCCACTTCAATATGTGGTATTGGGGGGCCACTGGTTTATCACACCAGTTGCTCAAAAAATTGGCCAGTGAGTTTGGCACTGTTTGTATCAGAGTTAACGCAGCAAAAGAGGCAATATTGTTGCAGGACACAAATACACTGGTAAAAGTATACTCAGATAACATCCCACTTCAATTTGTGGTATTGGGGGGCCACTGGTCTATCACACCAGTTGTTCAAAAAATTGGCCAGGGAGTTTGGCACTGTGTGTATCAGAGTTAAGGCAGCAAAAGAGGCAATATTGTTGCAGGACTCAAATAAACTTAGGAAAGTATACTCAGATAACACCCCGCTTCAATCTGTGGTATTGGGGGGCAACAGGTTTATTACACCAGTTCTACAAATAATTGGCCAGTAACTGTTGTCACGGTGTGTAGCACAGTTAACACAGCAAAAGAGGCCACATTTTTGCAGGACTAAAATACACTCTTAGAAAAGTATACTGTTAAATAACACGCCACTTCAATATGTGGTATTGGGGCGCCACTGGTCTATCACACCAGTTGTTCAAAAAATTTGCCAGGGAATTTGGCACTGTGTGTATCAGAGTTAACGCAGCAAAAGAGGCAATATTGTTGCAGGACACAAATACACTTAGGAAAGTATACTCAGATAACACCCCACTTCAATCTGTGGTATTGGGGGGCCACAGGTTTATTACACCAGTTCTACAAATAATTGGCCAGTAACTGTTGTCACTGTGTGTAGCACAGTTAACACAGCAAAAGAGGCCAAATTTGTGCAGGACTAAAATACACTCTTAGAAAAGTATACTGTTAAATAACACGCCACTTCAATATGTGGTATTGGGGCGCCACTGGTCTATCACACCAGTTGTTCAAAAAATTGGCCAGTGAGTTTGGCACTGTGTGTATCAGAGTTAACCCAGCAAAAGAGGCAATATTGTTGCAGGACACAAATACACTTAGGAAAGTTTACTCAGATAACACCCCACTTCAATCTGTGGTATTGGGGGGCCACTGGTCTATCACACCAGTTGTTCAAAAAATTGGCCAGGGAATTAGGCACTGTGTGTATCAGAGTTAACGCAGCAAAAGAGGCAATATTGTTGCAGGACTCAAATAAACTTAGGAAAGTATACTCAGATAACACCCAGCTTCAATCTGTGGTATTGGGGGGCAACAGGTTTATTACACCAGTTCTACAAATAATTGGCCAGTAACTGTTGTCACGGTGTGTAGCACAATTAACACAGCAAAAGAGGCCACATTTTTGCAGGACTAAAATACACTCTTAGAAAAGTATAATGTTAAATAACACCCCACTTCAATATGTGATATTGGGGGGCCACAGTTTTATCACACCAGTTCTACAAATAGTTGGCCAGTAACTATTGTCACGGTATGCAGCACAGTTAACACAGCAAAAGAAGCCAAATGTTTGCAGGACTAAAATACACTCTTAGAAAAGTATAATGTTAAATAACACCCCACTTCAATATGTGGTATTGAGGGGCCACTGGTTTATCACACCAGTTGCTCAAAAAATTGGCCAGTGAGTTTGGCACTGTGTGTATCAGAGTTAACGCAGCAAAAGAGGCAATATTGTTGCAGGACACAAATACACTTGTAAAAGTATACTCAGATAACATCCCACTTCAATATGTGGTATTGGGGGGGCCACTGATCTATCACACCAGTTGTTCAGAAAATTGGCCAGGGAGTTTGGCACTGTGTGTATCAGAGTTAACGCAGCAAAAGAGGCAATATTGTTGCAGGACTCAAATAAATTTAGGAAAGTATACTCAGAAAACACCCCGCTTCAATCTGTGGTATTGGGGGGCAACAGGTTTATTACACCAGTTCTACAAATAATTGGCCAGTAACTGTTGTCACGGTGTGTAGCACAGTTAACACAGCAAAAGAGGCCACATTTTTGCAGGACTAAAATACACTCTTAGAAAAGTATAATGTTAAATAACACCCCACTTCAATATGTGGTATTGAGGGGCCACTGGTTTATCACACCAGTTGTTCAAAAAATTGGCCAGTGAGTTTGGCACTGTGTGTATCAGAGTTAACGCAGCAAAAGAGGCAATATTGTTGCAGGACACAAATACACTTGTAAAAGTATACTCAGATAACATCCCACTTCAATTTGTGGTATTGGGGGGGCCACTGGTCTATCACACCAGTTGTTCAAAAAATTGGCCAGAGAGTTGGCACTGTGTGTATCAGAGTTAACGCAGCAAAAGAGGAAATATTGTTGCAGGACTCAAATAAACTTAGGAAAGTATACTCAGATAACACCCCGCTTCAATCTGTGGTATTGGGGGGCAACAGGTTTATTACACCAGTTCTACAAATAATTGGCCAGTAACTGTTGTCACGGTGTGTAGCACAGTTAACACAGCAAAAGAGGCCACATTTTTGCAGGACTAAAATACACTCTTAGAAAAGTATACTGTTAAATAACATGCCACTTCAATATGTTTTATTGGGGCGCCACTGGTCTATCACACCAGTAGTTCAAAAAATTGGCCAGGGAACTTGGCATTGTGTGTATCAGAGTTAACGCAGCAAAAGAGGCAATATTGTTGCAGGACACAAATACACTTAGGAAAGTATACTCAGATAACACCCCACTTCAATCTGTGGTATTGGGGGGCCACAGGTTTATTACACCAGTTCTACAAATAATTGGCCAGTAACTGTTGTCACTGTGTGTAGCACAGTTAACACAGTAAAAGAGGCCTAATTTGTGCAGGACTAAAATACACTCTTAGAAAAGTATACTGTTAAATAACACGCCACTTCAATATGTGGTATTGGGGGGCCACTGGTCTATCACACCAGTTGTTCAAAAAATTGGCCAGGGAATTTGGCACTGTGTGTATCAGAGTTAACGCAGCAAAAGAGGCAATATTGTTGCAGGACTCAAATAAACTTAGGAAAGTATACTCAGATAACACCCAGCTTCAATCTGTGGTATTGGGGGGCAACAGGTTTATTACACCAGTTCTACAAATAATTGGCCAGTAACTGTTGTCACGGTGTGTAGCACAATTAACACAGCAAAAGAGGCCACATTTTTGCAGGACTAAAATACACTCTTAGAAAAATATAATGTTAAATAACACTCCACTTCAATATGTGATATTGGGGGGCCACAGTTTTATCACACCAGTTCTACAAATAGTTGGCCAGTAACTGTTGTCACGGTATGCAGCACAGTTAACACAGCAAAAGAAGCCAAATGTTTGCAGGACTAAAATACACTCTTAGAAAAGTATAATGTTAAATAACACCCCACTTCAATATGTGGTATTGGGGGGCCACTGGTTTATCACACCAGTTGCTCAAAAAATTGGCCAGTGAGTTTGGCACTGTGTGTATCAGAGTTAAGGCAGCAAAAGAGGCAATATTGTTGCAGGACACAAATACACTGGTAAAAGTATACTCAGATAACATCCCACTTCAATTTGTGGTATTGGGGGGCCACTGGTCTGTCACACCAGTTGTTCAAAAAATTGGCCAGGGAGTTTGGCACTGTGTGTATCAGAGTTAAGGCAGCAAAAGAGGCAATATTGTTGCAGGACTCAAATAAACTTAGGAAAGTATACTCAGATAACACCCCGCTTCAATCTGTGGTATTGGGGGGCAACAGGTTTATTACACCAGTTCTACAAATAATTGGCCAGTAACTGTTGTCATGGTGTGTAGCACAGTTAACACAGCAAAAGAGGCCAAATTTGTGCGGGACTAAAATACACTCTTAGAAAAGTATACTGTTAAATAACACGCCACTTCAATATGTGGTATTGGGGCGCCACTGGTCTATCACACCAGTTGTTCAAAAAACCGGCCAGGGAATTTGGCACTGTGTGTATCAGAGTTAATGCAGCAAAAGAGGCAATATTGTTGCAGGAAACAAATAAACTTGTAAAAGTATACTCAGAGAACACCCCACTTCAATATGTGGTATTGGGGGGCCACTGGTCCATCACACCAGTTGTTCAAAAAATTGGCCAGGGAGTTTGGCACTCTGTATATCAGAGTTAATGCAGAAAAAGAGGCAATATTGTTGCAGGACACAAATACACTTGTAAAAGTATACTCAGATAACACCCCACTTCAATATGTGGTATTGGGGGGGCCACTGGTCTATCACACCAGTTGTTCAAAAAATTGGCCAGTGAGTTTGGCACTGTGTGTATCAGAGTTAACCCAGCAAAAGAGGCAATATTGTTGCAGGACACAAATACACTTAGGAAAGTTTACTCAGATAACATCCCACTTCAATATGTGATATTGGTGGGCCACTGGTCTATCACACCAGTTGTTCAAAAAATTGGCCAGGGAGTTTGGCACTGTGTGTATCAGAGTTAATGCAGCAAAAGAGGCAATATTGTTGCAGGACACAAATACACTTGTAAAAGTATACTCAGATAACACTCCACTTCAATATGTGGTAATGGGGGGCTACTGGTCTATCACACCATTTGTTCAAAAAATTGGCCAGAGAGTTTGGCACTGGTTGTATCAGAGTTAATGCCGCAAAAGAGGCAATATTGTTGCAAGACACAAATACACTTAGGAAAGTATACTCAGATAACAACCCACTTCAATCTGTGGTATTGGGGGGCCACAAGTTTATTACACCAGTTTTAAAACTAATTGGCCAGTAACTGTTGTCACTGTGTGTAGCAGAGTTAACACAGCAAAAGAGGCAAAACTTTTGCAGGATTAAAATACACTCTTAGAAAAGTGTACTATTAAATAACACCCCACTTCAATATGTGGTATTGGGGGGGCACTGGTCTATCACACCAGTTGTTCAAAAAATTGGCCAGTGAGTTTGGCACTGTGCGTAGCAGAGTTAACGCAGCAAAAGAGGCAATATTGTTGCAGGACACAAATACACTTAGGAAAGTATACTCAGATAACACCCCACTTCAATCTGTGGTATTGGGGGGGCCACAGGTTTATCACACCAGTTCTACAAATAATTGGCCAGTAACTGTTGTCACTGTGTGTAGCACAATTAACACAGCAAAAGAGGCCACATTTTTGCAGGACTAAAATACACTCTTAGAAAAGTATAATGTTAAATAACACCCCACTTCAATATGTGGTATTGGGGGGCCACTGGTTTATCACACCAGTTGCTCAAAAAATTGGCCAGTGAGTTTGGCACTGTTTGTATCAGAGTTAACGCAGCAAAAGAGGCAATATTGTTGCAGGACACAAATACACTGGTAAAAGTATACTCAGATAACATCCCACTTCAATTTGTGGTATTGGGGGGCCACTGGTCTATCACACCAGTTGTTCAAAAAATTGGCCAGGGAGTTTGGCACTGTGTGTATCAGAGTTAAGGCAGCAAAAGAGGCAATATTGTTGCAGGACTCAAATAAACTTAGGAAAGTATACTCAGATAACACCCCGCTTCAATCTGTGGTATTGGGGGGCAACAGGTTTATTACACCAGTTCTACAAATAATTGGCCAGTAACTGTTGTCACGGTGTGTAGCACAGTTAACACAGCAAAAGAGGCCACATTTTTGCAGGACTAAAATACACTCTTAGAAAAGTATACTGTTAAATAACACGCCACTTCAATATGTGGTATTGGGGCGCCACTGGTCTATCACACCAGTTGTTCAAAAAATTTGCCAGGGAATTTGGCACTGTGTGTATCAGAGTTAACGCAGCAAAAGAGGCAATATTGTTGCAGGACACAAATACACTTAGGAAAGTATACTCAGATAACACCCCACTTCAATCTGTGGTATTGGGGGGCCACAGGTTTATTACACCAGTTCTACAAATAATTGGCCAGTAACTGTTGTCACTGTGTGTAGCACAGTTAACACAGCAAAAGAGGCCAAATTTGTGCAGGACTAAAATACACTCTTAGAAAAGTATACTGTTAAATAACACGCCACTTCAATATGTGGTATTGGGGCGCCACTGGTCTATCACACCAGTTGTTCAAAAAATTGGCCAGTGAGTTTGGCACTGTGTGTATCAGAGTTAACCCAGCAAAAGAGGCAATATTGTTGCAGGACACAAATACACTTAGGAAAGTTTACTCAGATAACACCCCACTTCAATCTGTGGTATTGGGGGGCCACTGGTCTATCACACCAGTTGTTCAAAAAATTGGCCAGGGAATTAGGCACTGTGTGTATCAGAGTTAACGCAGCAAAAGAGGCAATATTGTTGCAGGACTCAAATAAACTTAGGAAAGTATACTCAGATAACACCCAGCTTCAATCTGTGGTATTGGGGGACAACAGGTTTATTACACCAGTTCTACAAATAATTGGCCAGTAACTGTTGTCACGGTGTGTAGCACCATTAACACAGCAAAAGAGGCCACATTTTTGCAGGACTAAAATACACTCTTAGAAAAGTATAATGTTAAATAACACCCCACTTCAATATGTGATATTGGGGGGCCACAGTTTTATCACACCAGTTCTACAAATAGTTGGCCAGTAACTGTTGTCACGGTATGCAGCACAGTTAACACAGCAAAAGAAGCCAAATGTTTGCAGGACTAAAATACACTCTTAGAAAAGTATAATGTTAAATAACACCCCACTTCAATATGTGGTATTGGGGGGCCACTGGTTTATCACACCAGTTGCTCAAAAAATTGGCCAGTGAGTTTGGCACTGTGTGTATCAGAGTTAACGCAGCAAAAGAGGCAATATTGTTGCAGGACACAAATACACTGGTAAAAGTATACTCATATAACATCCCACTTCAATTTGTGGTATTGGGGGGCCACTGGTCTATCACACCAGTTGTTCAAAAAATTGGCCAGGGAGTTTGGCACTGTGTGTATCAGAGTTAAGGCAGCAAAAGAGGCAATATTGTTGCAGGACTCAAATAAACTTAGGAAAGTATACTCAGATAACACCCCGCTTCAATCTGTGGTATTGGGGGGCAACAGGTTTATTACACCAGTTCTACAAATAATTGGCCAGTAACTGTTGTCACGGTGTGTAGCACAGTTAACACAGCAAAAGAGGCCACATTTTTGCAGGACTAAAATACACTCTTAGAGAAGTATACTGTTAAATAACACGCCACTTCAATATGTGGTATTGGGGCGCCACTGGTCTATCACACCAGTTGTTCAAAAAATTGGCCAGGGACTTTGGCACTGTGTGTATCAGAGTTAACGCAGCAAAAGAGGCAATATTGTTGCAGGACTCAAATAAACTTAGGAAAGTATACTCAGATAACACCCAGCTTCAATCTGTGGTATTGGGGGGCAACAGGTTTATTACACCAGTTCTACAAATAATTGGCCAGTAACTGTTGTCACGGTGTGTAGCACAATTAACACAGCAAAAGAGGCCACATTTTTGCAGGACTAAAATACACTCTTAGAAAAGTATAATGTTAAATAACACCCCACTTCAATATGTGATATTGGGGGGCCACAGTTTTATCACACCAGTTCTACAAATAGTTGGCCAGTAACTGTTGTCACGGTATGCAGCACAGTTAACACAGCAAAAGAAGCCAAATGTTTGCAGGACTAAAATACACTCTTAGAAAAGTATAATGTTAAATAACACCCCACTTCAATATGTGGTATTGAGGGGCCACTGGTTTATCACACCAGTTGCTCAAAAAATTGGCCAGTGAGTTTGGCACTGTGTGTATCAGAGTTAACGCAGCAAAAGAGGCAATATTGTTGCAGGACACAAATACACTTGTAAAAGTATACTCAGATAACATCCCACTTCAATATGTGGTATTGGGGGGGCCACTGATCTATCACACCAGTTGTTCAGAAAATTGGCCAGGGAGTTTGGCACTGTGTGTATCAGAGTTAACGCAGCAAAAGAGGCAATATTGTTGCAGGACTCAAATAAATTTAGGAAAGTATACTCAGAAAACACCCCGCTTCAATCTGTGGTATTGGGGGGCAACAGGTTTATTACACCAGTTCTACAAATAATTGGCCAGTAACTGTTGTCACGGTGTGTAGCACAGTTAACACAGCAAAAGAGGCCACATTTTTGCAGGACTAAAATACACTCTTAGAAAAGTATAATGTTAAATAACACCCCACTTCAATATGTGGTATTGAGGGGCCACTGGTTTATCACACCAGTTGTTCAAAAAATTGGCCAGTGAGTTTGGCACTGTGTGTATCAGAGTTAACGCAGCAAAAGAGGCAATATTGTTGCAGGACACAAATACACTTGTAAAAGTATACTCAGATAACATCCCACTTCAATTTGTGGTATTGGGGGGGCCACTGGTCTATCACACAAGTTGTTCAAAAAATTGGCCAGAGAGTTGGCACTGTGTGTATCAGAGTTAACGCAGCAAAAGAGGAAATATTGTTGCAGGACTCAAATAAACTTAGGAAAGTATACTCAGATAACACCCCGCTTCAATCTGTGGTATTGGGGGGCAACAGGTTTATTACACCAGTTCTACAAATAATTGGCCAGTAACTGTTGTCACGGTGTGTAGCACAGTTAACACAGCAAAAGAGGCCACATTTTTGCAGGACTAAAATACACTCTTAGAAAAGTATACTGTTAAATAACATGCCACTTCAATATGTTTTATTGGGGCGCCACTGGTCTATCACACCAGTAGTTCAAAAAATTGGCCAGGGAACTTGGCATTGTGTGTATCAGAGTTAACGCAGCAAAAGAGGCAATATTGTTGCAGGACACAAATACACTTAGGAAAGTATACTCAGATAACACCCCACTTCAATCTGTGGTATTGGGGGGCCACAGGTTTATTACACCAGTTCTACAAATAATTGGCCAGTAACTGTTGTCACTGTGTGTAGCACAGTTAACACAGTAAAAGAGGCCTAATTTGTGCAGGACTAAAATACACTCTTAGAAAAGTATACTGTTAAATAACACGCCACTTCAATATGTGGTATTGGGGCGCCACTGGTCTATCACACCAGTTGTTCAAAAAATTGGCCAGGGAATTTGGCACTGTGTGTATCAGAGTTAACGCAGCAAAAGAGGCAATATTGTTGCAGGACTCAAATAAACTTAGGAAAGTATACTCAGATAACACCCAGCTTCAATCTGTGGTATTGGGGGGCAACAGGTTTATTACACCAGTTCTACAAATAATTGGCCAGTAACTGTTGTCACGGTGTGTAGCACAATTAACACAGCAAAAGAGGCCACATTTTTGCAGGACTAAAATACACTCTTAGAAAAATATAATGTTAAATAACACTCCACTTCAATATGTGATATTGGGGGGCCACAGTTTTATCACACCAGTTCTACAAATAGTTGGCCAGTAACTGTTGTCACGGTATGCAGCACAGTTAACACAGCAAAAGAAGCCAAATGTTTGCAGGACTAAAATACACTCTTAGAAAAGTATAATGTTAAATAACACCCCACTTCAATATGTGGTATTGGGGGGCCACTGGTTTATCACACCAGTTGCTCAAAAAATTGGCCAGTGAGTTTGGCACTGTGTGTATCAGAGTTAAGGCAGCAAAAGAGGCAATATTGTTGCAGGACACAAATACACTGGTAAAAGTATACTCAGATAACATCCCACTTCAATTTGTGGTATTGGGGGGCCACTGGTCTGTCACACCAGTTGTTCAAAAAATTGGCCAGGGAGTTTGGCACTGTGTGTATCAGAGTTAAGGCAGCAAAAGAGGCAATATTGTTGCAGGACTCAAATAAACTTAGGAAAGTATACTCAGATAACACCCCACTTCAATCTGTGGTATTGGGGGGCAACAGGTTTATTACACCAGTTCTACAAATAATTGGCCAGTAACTGTTGTCATGGTGTGTAGCACAGTTAACACAGCAAAAGAGGCCAAATTTGTGCGGGACTAAAATACACTCTTAGAAAAGTATACTGTTAAATAACACGCCACTTCAATATGTGGTATTGGGGCGCCACTGGTCTATCACACCAGTTGTTCAAAAAACCGGCCAGGGAATTTGGCACTGTGTGTATCAGAGTTAATGCAGCAAAAGAGGCAATATTGTTGCAGGAAACAAATAAACTTGTAAAAGTATACTCAGAGAACACCCCACTTCAATATGTGGTATTGGGGGGCCACTGGTCCATCACACCAGTTGTTCAAAAAATTGGCCAGGGAGTTTGGCACTCTGTATATCAGAGTTAATGCAGAAAAAGAGGCAATATTGTTGCAGGACACAAATACACTTGTAAAAGTATACTCAGATAACACCCCACTTCAATATGTGGTATTGGGGGGGCCACTGGTCTATCACACCAGTTGTTCAAAAAATTGGCCAGTGAGTTTGGCACTGTGTGTATCAGAGTTAACCCAGCAAAAGAGGCAATATTGTTGCAGGACACAAATACACTTAGGAAAGTTTACTCAGATAACATCCCACTTCAATATGTGATATTGGTGGGCCACTGGTCTATCACACCAGTTGTTCAAAAAATTGGCCAGGGAGTTTGGCACTGTGTGTATCAGAGTTAATGCAGCAAAAGAGGCAATATTGTTGCAGGACACAAATACACTTGTAAAAGTATACTCAGATAACACTCCACTTCAATATGTGGTAATGGGGGGCTACTGGTCTATCACACCATTTGTTCAAAAAATTGGCCAGAGAGTTTGGCACTGGTTGTATCAGAGTTAATGCCGCAAAAGAGGCAATATTGTTGCAAGACACAAATACACTTAGGAAAGTATACTCAGATAACAACCCACTTCAATCTGTGGTATTGGGGGGCCACAAGTTTATTACACCAGTTTTAAAACTAATTGGCCAGTAACTGTTGTCACTGTGTGTAGCAGAGTTAACACAGCAAAAGAGGCAAAACTTTTGCAGGATTAAAATACACTCTTAGAAAAGTGTACTATTAAATAACACCCCACTTCAATATGTGGTATTGGGGGGGGCACTGGTCTATCACACCAGTTGTTCAAAAAATTGGCCAGTGAGTTTGGCACTGTGCGTAGCAGAGTTAACGCAGCAAAAGAGGCAATATTGTTGCAGGACACAAATACACTTAGGAAAGTATACTCAGATAACACCCCACTTCAATCTGTGGTATTGGGGGGGCCACAGGTTTATCACACCAGTTCTACAAATAATTGGCCAGTAACTGTTGTCACTGTGTGTAGCACAATTAACACAGCAAAAGAGGCCACATTTTTGCAGGACTAAAATACACTCTTAGAAAAGTATAATGTTAAATAACACCCCACTTCAATATGTGGTATTGGGGGGCCACTGGTTTATCACACCAGTTGCTCAAAAAATTGGCCAGTGAGTTTGGCACTGTTTGTATCAGAGTTAACGCAGCAAAAGAGGCAATATTGTTGCAGGACACAAATACACTGGTAAAAGTATACTCAGATAACATCCCACTTCAATTTGTGGTATTGGGGGGCCACTGGTCTATCACACCAGTTGTTCAAAAAATTGGCCAGGGAGTTTGGCACTGTGTGTATCAGAGTTAAGGCAGCAAAAGAGGCAATATTGTTGCAGGACTCAAATAAACTTAGGAAAGTATACTCAGATAACACCCCGCTTCAATCTGTGGTATTGGGGGGCAACAGGTTTATTACACCAGTTCTACAAATAATTGGCCAGTAACTGTTGTCACGGTGTGTAGCACAGTTAACACAGCAAAAGAGGCCACATTTTTGCAGGACTAAAATACACTCTTAGAAAAGTATACTGTTAAATAACACGCCACTTCAATATGTGGTATTGGGGCGCCACTGGTCTATCACACCAGTTGTTCAAAAAATTTGCCAGGGAATTTGGCACTGTGTGTATCAGAGTTAACGCAGCAAAAGAGGCAATATTGTTGCAGGACACAAATACACTTAGGAAAGTATACTCAGATAACACCCCACTTCAATTTGTGGTATTGGGGGGCCACAGGTTTATTACACCAGTTCTACAAATAATTGGCCAGTAACTGTTGTCACTGTGTGTAGCACAGTTAACACAGCAAAAGAGGCCAAATTTGTGCAGGACTAAAATACACTCTTAGAAAAGTATACTGTTAAATAACACGCCACTTCAATATGTGGTATTGGGGCGCCACTGGTCTATCACACCAGTTGTTCAAAAAATTGGCCAGTGAGTTTGGCACTGTGTGTATCAGAGTTAACCCAGCAAAAGAGGCAATATTGTTGCAGGACAAAAATACACTTAGGAAAGTTTACTCAGATAACACCCCACTTCAATCTGTGGTATTGGGGGGCCACTGGTCTATCACACCAGTTGTTCAAAAAATTGGCCAGGGAATTAGGCACTGTGTGTATCAGAGTTAACGCAGCAAAAGAGGCAATATTGTTGCAGGACTCAAATAAACTTAGGAAAGTATACTCAGATAACACCCAGCTTCAATCTGTGGTATTGGGGGACAACAGGTTTATTACACCAGTTCTACAAATAATTGGCCAGTAACTGTTGTCACGGTGTGTAGCACAATTAACACAGCAAAAGAGGCCACATTTTTGCAGGACTAAAATACACTCTTAGAAAAGTATAATGTTAAATAACACCCCACTTCAATATGTGATATTGGGGGGCCACAGTTTTATCACACCAGTTCTACAAATAGTTGGCCAGTAACTGTTGTCACGGTATGCAGCACAGTTAACACAGCAAAAGAAGCCAAATGTTTGCAGGACTAAAATACACTCTTAGAAAAGTATAATGTTAAATAACACCCCACTTCAATATGTGGTATTGGGGGGCCACTGGTTTATCACACCAGTTGCTCAAAAAATTGGCCAGTGAGTTTGGCACTGTGTGTATCAGAGTTAACGCAGCAAAAGAGGCAATATTGTTGCAGGACACAAATACACTGGTAAAAGTATACTCATATAACATCCCACTTCAATTTGTGGTATTGGGGGGCCACTGGTCTATCACACCAGTTGTTCAAAAAATTGGCCAGGGAGTTTGGCACTGTGTGTATCAGAGTTAAGGCAGCAAAAGAGGCAATATTGTTGCAGGACTCAAATAAACTTAGGAAAGTATACTCAGATAACACCCCGCTTCAATCTGTGGTATTGGGGGGCAACAGGTTTATTACACCAGTTCTACAAATAATTGGCCAGTAACTGTTGTCACGGTGTGTAGCACAGTTAACACAGCAAAAGAGGCCACATTTTTGCAGGACTAAAATACACTCTTAGAGAAGTATACTGTTAAATAACACGCCACTTCAATATGTGGTATTGGGGCGCCACTGGTCTATCACACCAGTTGTTCAAAAAATTGGCCAGGGACTTTGGCACTGTGTGTATCAGAGTTAACGCAGCAAAAGAGGCAATATTGTTGCAGGACACAAATACACTTAGGAAAGTATACTCAGATAACACCCCACTTCAATCTGTGGTATTGGGGGGCCACAGGTTTATTACACCAGTTCTACAAATAATTGGCCAATAACTGTTGTCACTGTGTGTAGCACAGTTAACACAGCAAAAGAGGCCAAAATTGTGCAAGACTAAAATACACTCTTAGAAAAGTAGTGTAAACAAAAAAGTCCTGGCGCTGTGGTTGTGATAATCAGACGGCGGGGCTGGGATAATGGGGTCGGACAATGTCCCAAAAGGGTCCACCTTCAATGTCACGTCCAAGTCTGGGCTGCTGCCTACCCTAACCCAGATTCCAACTGGGTGGAGAGAATAGCAACACAAAAAAACGGGTATGATGGCGCTCCCGGACGAAATGACATGAAAAAGAAAGAAAAAACTTATGTGCTGCTCAGGATCTGGATAATAAACTTGTTTATTAAAATCAATAAAATTGGCTCCCGGTCAAGGAAAAAACAATGGTGTGCCAGGGGAGTAATACTGAGCATGTAGACTCAAACAGCAAGGATCTGAGAGATCTGAAGAAGGGCTTGGCCCGAAACATGTCATTTCCCTCCAATTGTGGCATTTTCCATTAGCTCCGCCAGGTGACTCTTTGGTGATGCAAGAGCCGGGTCGTTGTTGAGCCACCTCCACACTTCCGGTTACATCGTGGACTCAGCCCCTGGTGTGCACATCGGCGCGAGGCGCCTGGTGACGTCATCTCCCGGCGCCGCGTCAGCAGGGACTGACGAGCAGCGGCCGCTGCCACCTCGGGCGCGCACCACCACCGGATCTGCAGGTCGGGGTTTGAGGACACCATCCTTCCATCAACCTCTCCTCACCCCAGGCATCGCTCCATCTGGAGACTCACCCGCAGCAAAGGCTCCCGATCCGATCGAGGCTGTCGGTCAGCCCATCTACAGGTGACACACTGTCCAGACCTTACTGGTGGTAAGGCGTTGTTTCCCTGCCTCTGGGTCCTCCTTGCTGTTTGAGTCTACATGCTCAGTATTACTCCCCTGGCACACCATTGTTTTTTCCTTGACCGGGAGCCAATTTTATTGATTTTAATAAACAAGTTTATTATCCAGATCCTGAGCAGCACATAAGTTTTTTCTTTCTTTTTCATGTCATTTCGTCCGGGAGCGCCATCATACCCGTTTTTTTGTGTTGCTACTCTTAGAAAAGTATACTGTTAAATAACACGCCACTTCAATATGTGGTATTGGGGCGCCACTGGTCTATCACACCAGTTGTTCAAAAAACTGGCCAGGGAATTTGACACTGTGTGTATCAGAGTTAATGCAGTAAAAGAGGCAATATTGTTGCAGGAAACAAATAAACTTGTAAAAGTATACTCAGAGAACACCCCACTTCAATATGTGGTATTGGGAGGCCACTGGTCCATCACACCAGTTGTTCAAAAATTGGCCAGGGAGTTTGGCACTCTTTATATCAGAGTTAATGCAGAAAAAGAGGCAATATTGTTGCAGGACACAAATACACTTGTAAAAGTATACTCAGATAACACCCCACTTCAATATGTGGTATTGGGGGGGCCACTGGTCTATCACACCAGTTGTTCAAAAAATTGGCCAGGGAGTTTGGCACTGTGTGTATCAGAGTTAATGCAGCAAAAGAGGCAATATTGTTGCAGGACACAAATACACTTGTAAAAGTATACTCAGATAACACTCCACTTCAATATGTGGTAATGGGGGGCTACTGGTCTATCACACCAGTTGTTCAAAAAATTGGCCAGAGAGTTTGGCACTGGTTGTATCAGAGTTAATGCCGCAAAAGAGGCAATATTGTTGCAAGACACAAATACACTTAGGAAAGTATACTCAGATAACAACCCACTTCAATCTGTGGTATTGGGGGGCCACAAGTTTATTACACCAGTTTTAAAAATAATTGGCCAGTAACTGTTGTCACTGTGTGTAGCAGAGTTATAACAGCAAAAGAGGCCAAACTTTTGCAGGATTAAAATACACTCTTAGAAAAGTGTACTATTAAATAACACCCCACTTCAATATGTGGTATTGGGGGGGCACTGGTCTATCACACCAGTTGTTCAAAAAATTGGCCAGTGAGTTTGGCACTGTGCGTAGCAGAGTTAATGCAGCAAAAGAGGCAATATTGTTGCAGGACACATATACACTTAGGAAAGTATACTCAGATAACACCCCACTTCAATCTGTGGTATTGGGGGGCCACAGGTTTATCACACCAGTTCTACAAATAATTGGCAAGTAACTGTTGTCACTGTGTGTAGCACAATTAACACAGCAAAAGAGGCCACATTTTTGCAGGACTAAAATACACTCTTAGAAAAGTATAATGTTAAATAACACCCCACTTCAATATGTGGTATTGGGGGGCCACTGGTTTATCACACCAGTTGCTCAAAAAATTGGCCAGTGAGTTTGGCACTGTTTGTATCAGAGTTAACGCAGCAAAAGAGGCAATATTGTTGCAGGACACAAATACACTGGTAAAAGTATACTCAGATAACATCCCACTTCAATTTGTGGTATTGGGGGGCCACTGGTCTATCACACCAGTTGTTCAAAAAATTGGCCAGGGAGTTTGGCACTGTGTGTATCAGAGTTAAGGCAGCAAAAGAGGCAATATTGTTGCAGGACTCAAATAAACTTAGGAAAGTATACTCAGATAACACCCCGCTTCAATCTGTGGTATTGGGGGGCAACAGGTTTATTACACCAGTTCTACAAATAATTGGCCAGTAACTGTTGTCACGGTGTGTAGCACAGTTAACACAGCAAAAGAGGCCACATTTTTGCAGGACTAAAATACACTCTTAGAAAAGTATACTGTTAAATAACACGCCACTTCAATATGTGGTATTGGGGCGCCACTGGTCTATCACACCAGTTGTTCAAAAAACTGGCCAGGGAATTTGGCACTGTGTGTATCAGAGTTAATGCAGCAAAAGAGGCAATATTGTTGCAGGAAACAAATAAACTTGTAAAAGTATACTCAGAGAACACCCCACTTCAATATGTGGTATTGGGGGGCCACTGGTCCATCACACCAGTTGTTCAAAAAATTGGCCAGGGAGTTTGGCACCCTGTATATCAGAGTTAATGCAGCAAAAGAGGCAATATTGTTGCAGGAAACAAATACACTTGTAAAAGTATACTCAGATAACACCCCACTTCAATATGTGGTATTGGGGGGGCCACTGGTCTATCACACCAGTTGTTCAAAAAATTGGCCAGTGAGTTTGGCACTGTGTGTATCAGAGTTAACCCAGCAAAAGAGGCAATATTGTTGCAGGACACAAATACACTTAGGAAAGTTTACTCAGATAACATCCCACTTCAATATGTGATATTGGTGGGCCACTGGTCTATCACACCAGTTGTTCAAAAAATTGGCCAGGGAGTTTGGCACTGTGTGTATCAGAGTTAATGCAGCAAAAGAGGCAATATTGTTGCAGGACACAAATACACTTGTAAAAGTATACTCAGATAAAACTCCACTTCAATATGTGGTAATGGGGGGCTACTGGTCTATCACACCAGTTGTTCAAAAAATTGGCCAGAGAGTTTGGCACTGGTTGTATCAGAGTTAATGCCGCAAAAGAGGCAATATTGTTGCAAGACACAAATACACTTAGGAAAGTATACTCAGATAACAACCCACTTCAATCTGTGGTATTGGGGGGCCACAAGTTTATTACACCAGTTTTAAAAATAATTGGCCAGTAACTGTTGTCACTGTGTGTAGCAGAGTTATAACAGCAAAAGAGGCCAAACTTTTGCAGGATTAAAATACACTCTTAGAAAAGTGTACTATTAAATAACACCCCACTTCAATATGTGGTATTGGGGGGGCACTGGTCTATCACACCAGTTGTTCAAAAAATTGGCCAGTGAGTTTGGCACTGTGCGTAGCAGAGTTAACGCAGCAAAAGAGGCAATATTGTTGCAGGACACATATACACTTAGGAAAGTATACTCAGATAACACCCCACTTCAATCTGTGGTATTGGGGGGCCACAGGTTTATCACACCAGTTCTACAAATAATTGGCAAGTAACTGTTGTCACTGTGTGTAGCACAATTAACACAGCAAAAGAGGCCACATTTTTGCAGGACTAAAATACACTCTTAGAAAAGTATAATGTTAAATAACACCCCACTTCAATATGTGGTATTGGGGGGCCACTGGTTTATCACACCAGTTGCTCAAAAAATTGGCCAGTGAGTTTGGCACTGTTTGTATCAGAGTTAACGCAGCAAAAGAGGCAATATTGTTGCAGGACACAAATACACTGGTAAAAGTATACTCAGATAACATCCCACTTCAATTTGTGGTATTGGGGGGCCACTGGTCTATCACACCAGTTGTTCAAAAAATTGGCCAGGGAGTTTGGCACTGTGTGTATCAGAGTTAAGGCAGCAAAAGAGGCAATATTGTTGCAGGACTCAAATAAACTTAGGAAAGTATACTCAGATAACACCCCGCTTCAATCTGTGGTATTGGGGGGCAACAGGTTTATTACACCAGTTCTACAAATAATTGGCCAGTAACTGTTGTCACGGTGTGTAGCACAGTTAACACAGCAAAAGAGGCCACATTTTTGCAGGACTAAAATACACTCTTAGAAAAGTATACTGTTAAATAACACGCCACTTCAATATGTGGTATTGGGGCGCCACTGGTCTATCACACCAGTTGTTCAAAAAACTGGCCAGGGAATTTGGCACTGTGTGTATCAGAGTTAATGCAGCAAAAGAGGCAATATTGTTGCAGGAAACAAATAAACTTGTAAAAGTATACTCGAAGAACACCCCACTTCAATATGTGGTATTGGGGGGCCACTGGTCCATCACACCAGTTGTTCAAAAAATTGGCCAGGGAGTTTGGCACCCTGTATATCAGAGTTAATGCAGCAAAAGAGGCAATATTGTTGCAGGAAACAAATACACTTGTAAAAGTATACTCAGATAACACCCCACTTCAATATGTGGTATTTGGGGGGCCACTGGTCTATCACACCAGTTGTTCAAAAAATTGGCCAGTGAGTTTGGCACTGTGTGTATCAGAGTTAACCCAGCAAAAGAGGCAATATTGTTGCAGGACACAAATACACTTAGGAAAGTTTACTCAGATAACATCCCACTTCAATATGTGATATTGGTGGGCCACTGGTCTATCACACAAGTTGTTCAAAAAATTGGCCAGGGAGTTTGGCACTGTGTGTATCAGAGTTAATGCAGCAAAAGAGGCAATATTGTTGCAGGACACAAATACACTTGTAAAAGTATACTCAGATAACACTCCACTTCAATATGTGGTAATGGGGGGCTACTGGTCTATCACACCAGTTGTTCAAAAAATTGGCCAGAGAGTTTGGCACTGGTTGTATCAGAGTTAATGCCGCAAAAGAGGCAATATTGTTGCAAGACACAAATACACTTAGGAAAGTATACTCAGATAACAACCCACTTCAATCTGTGGTATTGGGGGGCCACAAGTTTATTACACCAGTTTTAAAAATAATTGGCCAGTAACTGTTGTCACTGTGTGTAGCAGAGTTAACACAGCAAAAGAGGCCAAACTTTTGCAGGATTAAAATACACTCTTAGAAAAGTGTACTATTACATAACACCCCACTTCAATATGTGGTATTGGGGGGGCACTGGTCTATCACACCAGTTGTTCAAAAAATTGGCCAGTGAGTTTGGCACTGTGCGTAGCAGAGTTAACGCAGCAAAAGAGGCAATATTGTTGCAGGACACAAATACACTTAGGAAAGTATACTCAGATAACACCCCACTTCAATCTGTGGTATTGGGGGGCCACAGGTTTATCACACCAGTTCTACAAATAATTGGCAAGTAACTGTTGTCACTGTGTGTAGCACAATTAACACAGCAAAAGAGGCCACATTTTTGCAGGACTAAAATACACTCTTAGAAAAGTATAATGTTAAATAACACCCCACTTCAATATGTGGTATTGGGGGGCCACTGGTTTATCACACCAGTTGCTCAAAAAATTGGCCAGTGAGTTTGGCACTGTTTGTATCAGAGTTAACGCAGCAAAAGAGGCAATATTGTTGCAGGACACAAATACACTGGTAAAAGTATACTCAGATAACATCCCACTTCAATCAGTGGTATTGGGGGGCAACAGGTTTATTACACCAGTTCTACAAATAATTGGCCAGTAACTGTTGTCACGGTGTGTAGCACAGTTAACACAGCAAAAGAGGCCACATTTTTGCAGGACTAAAATACACTCTTAGAAAAGTATACTGTTAAATAACACGCCACTTCAATATGTGGTATTGGGGCGCCACTGGTCTATCACACCAGTTGTTCAAAAAACTGGCCAGGGAATTTGGCATGGTGTGTATCAGAGTTAATGCAGCAAAAGAGGCAATATTGTTGCAGGAAACAAATAAACTTGTAAAAGTATACTCAGAGAACACCCCACTTCAATATGTGGTATTGGGGGGCCACTGGTCCACCACACCAGTTGTTCAAAAAATTTGCCAGGGAGTTTGGCACCCTGTATATCAGAGTTAATGCAGCAAAAGAGGCAATATTGTTGCAGGAAACAAATACACTTGTAAAAGTATACTCAGATAACACCCCACTTCAATATGTGGTATTGGGGGGGCCACTGGTCTATCACACCAGTTGTTCAAAAAATTGGCCAGTGAGTTTGGCACTGTGTGTATCAGAGTTAACCCAGCAAAAGAGGCAATATTGTTGCAGGACACAAATACACTTAGGAAAGTTTACTCAGATAACATCCCACTTCAATATGTGATATTGGGGGGGCCACTGGTCTATCACACCAGTTGTTCAAAAAATTGGCCAGGGAATTTGGCACTGTGTGTATCAGAGTTAACGCAGCAAAAGAGGCAATATTGTTGCAGGACACAAATACACTTAGGAAAGTATACTCAGATAACACCCCACTTCAATCTGTGGTATTGGGGGGGCACAGGTTTATTACACCAGTTCTACAAATAATTGGCCAGTAACTGTTGTCACTGTGTGTAGCACAGTTAACACAGCAACAGAGGCCAAATTTGTGCAGGACTAAAATACACTCTTAGAAAAGTATACTGTTAAATAACACGCCACTTCAATATGTGGTATTGGGGTGCCACTGGTCTATAACACCAGTTGTTCAAAAAACTGGCCAGGGAATTTGGCACTGTATGTATCAGAGTTAATGCAGCAAAAGAGGCAATATTGTTGCAGGACACACAAATACACTTGTAAAAGTATACTCAGATAACACCCCACTTCAATATGTGGTATTGGGGGGGCCACCGGTCTATCACACCAGTTGTTCAAAAAAATTGGCCAGTGAGTTTGGCACTGTGTGTATCAGAGTTAACCCAGCAAAAGAGGCAATATTGTTGCAGGACACAAATACACTTAGGAAAGTTTACTCAGATAACATCCCACTTCAATATGTGATATTGGTGGGCCACTGGTCTATCACACCAGTTGTTCAAAAAATTGGCCAGGGAGTTTGGCACTGTGTGTATCAAAATTAATGCAGCAAAAGAGGCAATATTGTTGCAGGACACAAATACACTTGTAAAAGTATACTCAGATAACACTCCACTTCAATATGTGGTAATGGGGGGCTACTGGTCTATCACACCAGTTGTTCAAAAAATTGGCCAGAGAGTTTGGCACTGGTTGTATCAGAGTTAATGCCGCAAAAGAGGCAATATTGTTGCAAGACACAAATACACTTAGCAAAGTATACTCAGATAACAACCCACTTCAATCTGTGGTATTGGGGGGCCACAAGTTTATTACTCCAGTTTTAAAAATAATTGGTGGGTAACTGTTGTCATTGTGTGTAGCAGAGTTAACACAGCAAAAGAGGCCAAACTTTTGCAGGATTAAAATACACTCTTAGAAAAGTGTACTATTAAATAACACCCCACTTCAATATGTGGTATTGGGGGGGGGCACTGGTCTATCACACCAGTTGTTCAAAAAATTGGCCAGTGAGTTTGGCACTGTGCGTAGCAGAGTTAACGCAGCAAAAGAGGCAATATTGTTGCAGGACACAAATACACTTAGGAAAGTATACTCAGATAACACCCCACTTCAATCTGTGGTATTGGGGGGCCACAGGTTTATCACACCAGTTCTACAAATAATTGGCCAGTAACTGTTGTCACTGTGTGTAGCACAATTAACACAGCAAAAGAGGCCACATTTTTGCAGGACTAAAATACACTCTTAGAAAAGTATACTGTTAAATAAGACGCCACTTCAATATGTGGTTTTGGGGCGCCACTGGTCTATCACACCAGTTGTTCAAAAAATTTGCCAGGGAATTTGGCACTGTGTGTATCAGTGTTAACGCAGCAAAAGAGGCAATATTGTTGCAGGACACAAATACACTTAGGAAAGTATACTCAGATAACACCCCACTTCAATCTGTGGTATTGGGGGGCCACAGGTTTATTACACCAGTTCTACAAATAATTGGCCAGTAACTGTTGTCACTGTGTGTAGCACAGTTAACACAGCAAAAGAGGCCTAATTTGTGCGGGACTAAAATACACTCTTAGAAAAGTATACTGTTAAATAAGACGCCACTTCAATATGTGGTATTGGGGCGCCACTGGTCTATCACACCAGTTGTTCAAAAAATTGGCCAGGGAATTTGGCACTGTGTGTATCAGAGTTAACGCAGCAAAAGAGGCAATATTGTTGCAGGACTCAAATAAACTTACGAAAGTATACTCAGATAACACCCAGCTTCAATCTGTGGTATTGGGGGGCAACAGGTTTATTACACCAGTTCTACAAATAATTGGCCAGTAACTGTTGTCACGGTGTGTAGCACAATTAACACAGCAAAAGAGGCCACATTTTTGCAGGACTAAAATACACTCTTAGAAAAGTATAATGTTAAATAACACCCCACTTCAATATGTGATATTGGGGGGCCACAGTTTTATCACACCAGTTCTACAAATAGTTGGCCAGTAACTGTTGTCACGGTATGCAGCACAGTTAACACAGCAAAAGAAGCCAAATGTTTGCAGGACTAAAATACACTCTTAGAAAAGTATAATGTTAAATAACACCCCACTTCAATATGTGGTATTGGGGGGCCACTGGTTTATCACACCAGTTGCTCAAAAAATTGGCCAGTGAGTTTGGCACTGTGTGTAACAGAGTTAACGCAGCAAAAGAGGCAATATTGTTGCAGGAAACAAATAAACTTGTAAAAGTATACTCAGAGAACACCCCACTTCAATATGTGGTATTGGGGGGCCACTGGTCCATCACACCAGTTGTTCAAAAAATTGGCCAGGGAGTTTGGCACTCTGTATATCAGAGTTAATGCAGAAAAAGAGGCAATATTGTTGCAGGACACAAATACACTTGTAAAAGTATACTCAGATAACACCCCACTTCAATATGTGGTATTGGGGGGGCCACTGGTCTATTACACCAGTTGTTCAAAAAATTTGCCAGTGAGTTTGGCACTGTGTGTATCAGAGTTAACCCAGCAAAAGAGGCAATATTGTTGCAGGACACAAATACACTTGTAAAAGTATACTCAGATAACACTCCACTTCAATATGTGGTAATGGGGGGCTACTGGTCTATTACACCAGTTGTTCAAAAAATTGGCCAGAGAGTTTGGCACTGGTTGTATCAGAGTTAATGCCGCAAAAGAGGCAATATTGTTGCAAGACACAAATACACTTAGGAAAGTATACTCAGATAACAACCCACTTCAATCTGTGGTATTGGGGGGCCACAAGTTTATTACACCAGTTTTAAAAATAATTGGCCAGTAACTGTTGTCACTGTGTGTAGCAGAGTTAACACAGCAAAAGAGGCCAAACTTTTGCAGGATTAAAATACACTCTTAGAAAAGTGTACTATTAAATAACACCCCACTTCAATATGTGGTATTGGGGGGGCACTGGTCTATCACACCAGTTGTTCAAAAAATTGGCCAGTGAGTTTGGCACTGTGCGTAGCAGAGTTAACGCAGCAAAAGAGGCAATATTGTTGCAGGACACAAATACACTTAGGAAAGTATACTCAGATAACACCCCACTTCAATCTGTGGTATTGGGGGGCCACAGGTTTATCACACCAGTTCTACAAATAATTGGCCAGTAACTGTTGTCACTGTGTGTAGCACAATTAACACAGTAAAAGAGGCCACATGTTTGCAGGACTAAAATACACTCTTAGAAAAGTATAATGTTAAATAACACCCCACTTCAATATGTGGTATTGGGGGGCCACTGGTTTATCACACCAGTTGCTCAAAAAATTGGCCAGTGAGTTTGGCACTGTTTGTATCAGAGTTAACGCAGCAAAAGAGGCAATATTGTTGCAGGACACAAATACACTGGTAAAAGTATACTCAGATAACATCCCACTTCAATTTGTGGTATTGGGGGGCCACTGGTCTATCACACCAGTTGTTCAAAAAATTGGCCAGGGAGTTTGGCACTGTGTGTATCAGAGTTAAGGCAGCAAAAGAGGCAATATTGTTGCAGGACTCAAATAAACTTAGGAAAGTATATTCAGATAAAACCCCGCTTCAATCTGTGGTATTGGGGGGCCACAGGTTTATTACACCAGTTCTACAAATAATTGGCCAGTAACTGTTGTCACTGTGTGTAGCACAGTTAACACAGCAAAAGAGGCCTAATTTGTGCAGGACTAAAATACACTCTTAGAAAAGTATACTGTTAAATAAGACGCCACTTCAATATGTGGTATTGGGGCGCCACTGGTCTATCACACCAGTTGTTCAAAAAATTGGCCAGGGAATTTGGCACTGTGTGTATCAGAGTTAACGCAGCAAAAGAGGCAATATTGTTGCAGGACTCAAATAAACTTACGAAAGTATACTCAGATAACACCCAGCTTCAATCTGTGGTATTGGGGGGCAACAGGTTTATTACACCAGTTCTACAAATAATTGGCCAGTAACTGTTGTCACGGTGTGTAGCACCATTAACACAGCAAAAGAGGCCACATTTTTGCAGGACTAAAATACACTCTTAGAAAAGTATAATGTTAAATAACACCCCACTTCAATATGTGATATTGGGGGGCCACAGTTTTATCACACCAGTTCTACAAATAGTTGGCCAGTAACTGTTGTCACGGTATGCAGCACAGTTAACACAGCAAAAGAAGCCAAATGTTTGCAGGACTAAAATACACTCTTAGAAAAGTATAATGTTAAATAACACCCCACTTCAATATGTGGTATTGGGGGGCCACTGGTCTATCACACCAGTTGCTCAAAAAATTGGCCAGTGAGTTTGGCACTGTGTGTAACAGAGTTAACGCAGCAAAAGAGGCAATATTGTTGCAGGAAACAAATAAACTTGTAAAAGTATACTCAGAGAACACCCCACTTCAATATGTGGTATTGGGGGGCCACTGGTCCATCACACCAGTTGTTCAAAAAATTGGCCAGGGAGTTTGGCACTCTGTATATCAGAGTTAATGCAGAAAAAGAGGCAATATTGTTGCAGGACACAAATACACTTGTAAAAGTATACTCAGATAACACCCCACTTCAATATGTGGTATTGGGGGGGCCACTGGTCTATTACACCAGTTGTTCAAAAAATTTGCCAGTGAGTTTGGCACTGTGTGTATCAGAGTTAACCCAGCAAAAGAGGCAATATTGTTGCAGGACACAAATACACTTAGGAAAGTTTACTCAGATAACATCCCACTTCAATATGTGATATTGGTGGGCCACTGGTCTATCACACCAGTTGTTCAAAAAATTGGCCAGGGAGTTTGGCACTGTGTGTATCAAAGTTAATGCAGCAAAAGAGGCAATATTGTTGCAGGACACAAATACACTTGTAAAAGTATACTCAGATAACACTCCACTTCAATATGTGGTAATGGGGGGCTACTGGTCTATCACACCAGTTGTTCAAAAAATTGGCCAGAGAGTTTGGCACTGCTTGTATCAGAGTTAATGCCGCAAAAGAGGCAATATTGTTGCAAGACACAAATACACTTAGGAAAGTATACTCAGATAACAACCCACTTCAATCTGTGGTATTGGGGGGCCACAAGTTTATTACACCAGTTTTAAAAATAATTGGCCAGTAACTGTTGTCACTGTGTGTAGCAGAGTTAACACAGCAAAAGAGGCCAAACTTTTGCAGGATTAAAATACACTCTTATAAAAGTGTACTATTAAATAACACCCCACTTCAATATGTGGTATTGGGGGGGCACTGGTCTATCACACCAGTTGTTCAAAAAATTGGCCAGTGAGTTTGGCACTGTGCGTAGCAGAGTTAACGCAGCAAAAGAGGCAATATTGTTGCAGGACACAAATACACTTAGGAAAGTATACTCAGATAACACCCCACTTCAATCTGTGGTATTGGGGGGCCACAGGTTTATCACACCAGTTCTACAAATAATTGGCCAGTAACTGTTGTCACTGTGTGTAGCACAATTAACACAGTAAAAGAGGCCACATTTTTGCAGGACTAAAATACACTCTTAGAAAAGTATAATGTTAAATAACACCCCACTTCAATATGTGGTATTGGGGGGCCACTGGTTTATCACACCAGTTGCTCAAAAAATTGGCCAGTGAGTTTGGCACTGTTTGTATCAGAGTTAACGCAGCAAAAGAGGCAATATTGTTGCAGGACACAAATACACTGGTAAAAGTATACTCAGATAACATCCCACTTCAATTTGTGGTATTGGGGGGCCACTGGTCTATCACACCAGTTGTTCAAAAAATTGGCCAGGGAGTTTGGCACTGTGTGTATCAGAGTTAAGGCAGCAAAAGAGGCAATATTGTTGCAGGACTCAAATAAACTTAGGAAAGTATATTCAGATAACACCCCGCTTCAATCTGTGGTATTGGGGGGCAACAGGTTTATTACACCAGTTCTACAAATAATTGGCCAGTAACTGTTGTCACTGTGTGTAGCACAGTTAACACAGCAAAAGAGGCCACATTTTTGCAGGACTAAAATACACTCTTAGAAAAGTATACTGTTAAATAACACGCCACTTCAATATGTGGTATTGGGGCGCCACTGGTCTATCACACCAGTTGTTCAAAAAACTGGCCAGGGAATTTGGCACTGTGTGTATCAGAGTTAATGCAGCAAAAGAGGCAATATTGTTGCAGGAAACAAATAAACTTGTAAAAGTATACTCAGAGAACACCCCACTTCAATATGTGGTATTGGGGGGCCACTGGTCCATCACACCAGTTGTTCAAAAAATTGGCCAGGGAGTTTGGCACCCTGTATATCAGAGTTAATGCAGCAAAAGAGGCAATATTGTTGCAGGAAACAAATACACTTGTAAAAGTATACTCAGATAACACCCCACTTCAATATGTGGTATTGGGGGGGCCACTGGTCTATCACACCAGTTGTTCAAAAAATTGGCCAGTGAGTTTGGCACTGTGTGTATCAGAGTTAACCCAGCAAATGAGGCAATATTGTTGCAGGACACAAATACACTTAGGAAAGTTTACTCAGATAACATCCCACTTCAATATGTGATATTGGGGGGCCACTGGTCTATCACACCAGTTGTTCAAAAAATTGGCCAGGGAATTTGGCACTGTGTGTATCAGAGTTAACGCAGCAAAAGAGGCAATATTGTTGCAGGACACAAATACACTTAGGAAAGTTTACTCAGATAACACCCCACTTCAATCTGTGGTATTGGGGGGCCACAGGTTTATTACACCAGTTCTACAAATAATTGGCCAGTAACTGTTGTCACTGTGTGTAGCACAGTTAACACAGCAACAGAGGCCAAATTTGTGCAGGACTAAAATACACTCTTAGAAAAGTATACTGTTAAATAACACGCCACTTCAATATGTGGTATTGGGGCGCCACTGGTCTATCACACCAGTTGTTCAAAAAATTGGCCAGGGAATTTGGCACTGTGTGTATCAGAGTTAATGCAGCAAAAGAGGCAATATTGTTGCAGGACACACAAATACACTTGTAAAAGTATACTCAGATAACACCCCACTTCAATATGTGGTATTGGGGGAGCCACCGGTCTATCACACCAGTTGTTCAAAAAATTGGCCAGTGAATTTGGCACTGTGTGTATCAGAGTTAACCCAGCAAAAGAGGCAATATTGTTGCAGGACACAAATACACTTAGGAAAGTTTACTCAGATAACATCCCACTTAAATATGTGATATTGGTGGGCCACTGGTCTATCACACCAGTTGTTCAAAAAATTGGCCAGGGAGTTTGGCACTGTGTGTATCAGAGTTAATGCAGCAAAAGAGGCAATATTGTTGCTGGACACAAATACACTTGTAAAAGTATACTCAGATAACACTCCACTTCAATATGTGGTAATGGGGGGCTACTGGTCTATCACACCAGTTGTTCAAAAAATTGGCCAGAGAGTTTGGCACTGGTTGTATCAGAGTTAATGCCGCAAAAGAGGCAATATTGTTGCAAGACACAAATAAACTTAGGAAAGTATACTCAGATAACAACCCACTTCAATCTGTGGTATTGGGGGGCCACAAGTTTATTACACCAGTTTTAAAAATAATTGGCCAGTAACTGTTGTCATTGTGTGTAGCAGAGTTAACACAGCAAAAGAGGCCAAACTTTTGCAGGATTAAAATACACTCTTAGAAAAGTGTACTATTAAATAACACCCCACTTCAATATGTGGTATTTGGCGGGCACTGGTCTATCACACCAGTTGTTCAAAAAATTGGCCAGTGAGTTTGGCACTGTGCGTAGCAGAGTTAACGCAGCAAAAGAGGCAATATTGTTGCAGGACACAAATACACTTAGGAAAGTATACTCAGATAACACCCCACTTCAATCTGTGGTATTGGGGGGCCACAGGTTTATCACACCAGTTCTACAAATAATTGGCCAGTAACTGTTGTCACTGTGTGTAGCACAATTAACACAGCAAAAGAGGCCACATTTTTGCAGGACTAAAATACACTCTTAGAAAAGTATAATGTTAAATAACACCCCACTTCAATATGTGGTATTGGGGGGCCACTGGTTTATCACACCAGTTGCTCAAAAAATTGGCCAGTGAGTTTGGCACTGTTTGTATCAGAGTTAACGCAGCAAAAGAGGCAATATTGTTGCAGGACACAAATACACTGGTAAAAGTATACTCAGATAACATCCCACTTCAATTTGTGGTATTGGGGGGCCACTGGTCTATCACACCAGTTGTTCAAAAAATTGGCCAGGGAGTTTGGCACTGTGTGTATCAGAGTTAAGGCAGCAAAAGAGGCAATATTGTTGCAGGACTCAAATAAACTTAGGAAAGTATACTCAGATAACACCCCGCTTCAATCTGTGGTATTGGGGGGCAACAGGTTTATTACACCAGTTCTACAAATAATTGGCCAGCAACTGTTGTCACTGTGTGTAGCACAATTAACACAGTAAAAGAGGCCACATTTTTGCAGGACTAAAATACACTCTTAGAAAAGTATAATGTTAAATAACACCCCACTTCAATATGTGGTATTGGGGGGCCACTGGTTTATCACACCAGTTGCTCAAAAAATTGGCCAGTGAGTTTGGCACTGTTTGTATCAGAGTTAACGCAGCAAAAGAGGCAATATTGTTGCAGGACACAAATACACTGGTAAAAGTATACTCAGATAACATCCCACTTCAATTTGTGGTATTGGGGGGCCACTGGTCTATCACACCAGTTGTTCAAAAAATTGGCCAGGGAGTTTGGCACTGTGTGTATCAGAGTTAAGGCAGCAAAAGAGGCAATATTGTTGCAGGACTCAAATAAACTTAGGAAAGTATATTCAGATAACACCCCGCTTCAATCTGTGGTATTGGGGGGCAACAGGTTTATTACACCAGTTCTACAAATAATTGGCCAGTAACTGTTGTCACTGTGTGTAGCACAGTTAACACAGCAAAAGAGGCCACATTTTTGCAGGACTAAAATACACTCTTAGAAAAGTATACTGTTAAATAACACGCCACTTCAATATGTGGTATTGGGGCGCCACTGGTCTATCACACCAGTTGTTCAAAAAACTGGCCAGGGAATTTGGCACTGTGTGTATCAGAGTTAATGCAGCAAAAGAGGCAATATTGTTGCAGGAAACAAATAAACTTGTAAAAGTATACTCAGAGAACACCCCACTTCAATATGTGGTATTGGGGGGCCACTGGTCCATCACACCAGTTGTTCAAAAAATTGGCCAGGGAGTTTGGCACCCTGTATATCAGAGTTAATGCAGCAAAAGAGGCAATATTGTTGCAGGAAACAAATACACTTGTAAAAGTATACTCAGATAACACCCCACTTCAATATGTGGTATTGGGGGGGCCACTGGTCTATCACACCAGTTGTTCAAAAAATTGGCCAGTGAGTTTGGCACTGTGTGTATCAGAGTTAACCCAGCAAATGAGGCAATATTGTTGCAGGACACAAATACACTTAGGAAAGTTTACTCAGATAACATCCCACTTCAATATGTGATATTGGGGGGCCACTGGTCTATCACACCAGTTGTTCAAAAAATTGGCCAGGGAATTTGGCACTGTGTGTATCAGAGTTAACGCAGCAAAAGAGGCAATATTGTTGCAGGACACAAATACACTTAGGAAAGTTTACTCAGATAACACCCCACTTCAATCTGTGGTATTGGGGGGCCACAGGTTTATTACACCAGTTCTACAAATAATTGGCCAGTAACTGTTGTCACTGTGTGTAGCACAGTTAACACAGCAACAGAGGCCAAATTTGTGCAGGACTAAAATACACTCTTAGAAAAGTATACTGTTAAATAACACGCCACTTCAATATGTGGTATTGGGGCGCCACTGGTCTATCACACCAGTTGTTCAAAAAATTGGCCAGGGAATTTGGCACTGTGTGTATCAGAGTTAATGCAGCAAAAGAGGCAATATTGTTGCAGGACACACAAATACACTTGTAAAAGTATACTCAGATAACACTCCACTTCAATATGTGGTATTGGGGGGGCCACCGGTCTATCACACTAGTTGTTCAAAAAATTGGCCAGTGAATTTGGCACTGTGTGTATCAGAGTTAACCCAGCAAAAGAGGCAATATTGTTGCAGGACACAAATACACTTAGGAAAGTTTACTCAGATAACATCCCACTTAAATATGTGATATTGGTGGGCCACTGGTCTATCACACCAGTTGTTCAAAAAATTGGCCAGGGAGTTTGGCACTGTGTGTATCAGAGTTAATGCAGCAAAAGAGGCAATATTGTTGCTGGACACAAATACACTTGTAAAAGTATACTCAGATAACACTCCACTTCAATATGTGGTAATGGGGGGCTACTGGTCTATCACACCAGTTGTTCAAAAAATTGGCCAGAGAGTTTGGCACTGGTTGTATCAGAGTTAATGCCGCAAAAGAGGCAATATTGTTGCAAGACACAAATAAACTTAGGAAAGTATACTCAGATAACAACCCACTTCAATCTGTGGTATTGGGGGGCCACAAGTTTATTACACCAGTTTTAAAAATAATTGGCCAGTAACTGTTGTCACTGTGTGTAGCAGAGTTAACACAGCAAAAGAGGCCAAACTTTTGCAGGATTAAAATACACTCTTAGAAAAGTGTACTATTAAATAACACCCCACTTCAATATGTGGTATTTGGGGGGCACTGGTCTATCACACCAGTTGTTCAAAAAATTGGCCAGTGAGTTTGGCACTGTGCGTAGCAGAGTTAACGCAGCAAAAGAGGCAATATTGTTGCAGGACACAAATACACTTAGGAAAGTATACTCAGATAACACCCCACTTCAATCTGTGGTATTGGGGGGCCACAGGTTTATCACACCAGTTCTACAAATAATTGGCCAGTAACTGTTGTCACTGTGTGTAGCACAATTAACACAGCAAAAGAGGCTACATTTTTGCAGGACTAAAATACACTCTTAGAAAAGTATAATGTTAAATAACACCCCACTTCAATATGTGGTATTGGGGGGCCACTGGTTTATCACACCAGTTGTTCAAAAAATTGGCCAGGCGGTTTGGCACCCTGTATATCAGAGTTAATGCAGCAAAAGAGGCAATATTGTTGCAGGAAACAAATACACTTGTAAAAGTATACTCAGATAACACCCCACTTCAATTTGTGGTTTTGGGGGGGCCACTGGTCTATCACACCAGTTGTTCAAAAAATTGGCCAGTGAGTTTGGCACTGTGTGTATCAGAGTTAACCCAGCAAAAGAGGCAATATTGTTGCAGGACACAAATACACTTAGGAAAGTTTACTCAGATAACATCCCACTTCAATATGTGATATTGGGGGGCCACTGGTCTATCACACCAGTTGTTCAAAAAATTGGCCAGGGAATTTGGCACTGTGTGTATCAGAGTTAACGCAGCAAAAGAGGCAATATTGTTGCAGGACACAAATACACTTAGGAAAGTATACTCAGATAACACCCCACTTCAATCTGTGGTAATGGGGGGCCACAGGTTTATTACACCAGTTCTACAAATAATTGGCCAGTAACTGTTGTCACTGTGTGTAGCACAGTTAACACAGCAACAGAGGCCAAATTTGTGCAGGACTAAAATACACTCTTAGAAAAGTATACTGTTAAATAACACGCCACTTCAATATGTGGTATTGGGGTGCCACTGGTCTATAACACCAGTTGTTCAAAAAACTGGCCAGGGAATTTGGCACTGTGTGTATCAGAGTTAACCCAGCAAAAGAGGCAATATTGTTGCAGGACACAAATACACTTAGGAAAGTTTACTCAGATAACATCCCACTTCAATATGTGATATTAGTGGGCCACTGGTCTATCACACCAGTTGTTCAAAAAATTGGCCAGAGAGTTTGGCACTGGTTGTATCAGAGTTAATGCCGCAAAAGAGGCAATATTTTTGCAAGACACAAATACACTTAGGAAAGTATACTCAGATAAAAACCCACTTCAATCTGTGGTATTGGGGGGCCACAAGTTTATTACACCAGTTTTAAAAATAATTGGCCAGTAACTGTTGTCACTGTGTGTAGCAGAGTTAACACAGCAAAAGAGGCCAAACTTTTGCAGGATTAAAATACACTCTTAGAAAAGTGTACTATTAAATAACACCCCACTTCAATATTTGGTATTGGGGGGGCACTGGTCTATTACACCAGTTGTTCAAAAAATTGGCCAGTGAGTTTGGCACTGTGCGTAGCAGAGTTAACGCAGCAAAAGAGGCAATATTGTTGCAGGACACAAATACACTGGTAAAAGTATACTCAGATAACATCCCACTTCAATTTGTGGTATTGGGGGGCCACTGGTCTATCACACCAGTTGTTCAAAAAAATTGGCCAGGGAGCTTGGCACTGTGTGTATCAGAGTTAAGGCAGCAAAAGAGGCAATATTGTTGCAGGACTCAAATAAACTTAGGAAAGTATACTCAGATAACACCCCGCTTCAATCTGTGGTATTGGGGGGCAACAGGTTTATTACACCAGTTCTACAAATAATTGGCCAGTAACTGTTGTCACGGTGTGTAGCACAGTTAACACAGCAAAAGAGGCCACATTTTTGCAGGACTAAAATACACTCTTAGAAAAGTATACTGTTAAATAACACGCCACTTCAATATGTGGTATTGGGGCGCCACTGGTCTATCACACCAGTTGTTCAAAAAATTTGCCAGGGAATTTGGCACTGTGTGTATCAGAGTTAACGCAGCAAAAGAGGTAATATTGTTGCAGGACACAAATACACTTAGGAAAGTATACTCAGATAACACCCCACTTCAATCTGTGGTATTGGGGGGCCACAGGTTTATTACACCAGTTCTACAAATAATTGGCCAGTAACTGTTGTCACTGTGTGTAGCACAGTTAACACAGCAAAAGAGGCCAAATTTGTGCAGGACTAAAATACACTCTTAGAAAAGTATACTGTTTAATAACACGCCACTTCAATATGTGGTATTGGGGCGCCACTGGTCTATCACACCAGTTGTTCAAAAAACTGGCCAGGGAATTTGGCACTGTGTGTATCAGAGTTAATGCAGCAAAAGAGGCAATATTGTTGCAGGAAACAAATAAACTTGTAAAAGTATACTCAGAGAACACCCCACTTCAATATGTGGTATTGGGGGGCCACTGGTCCATCACACCAGTTGTTCAAAAATTGGCCAGGGAGTTTGGCACTCTGTATATCAGAGTTAATGCAGCAAAAGAGGCAATATTGTTGCAGGACACAAATACACTTGTAAAAGTATACTCAGATAACACCCCACTTCAATATGTGGTATTGGGGGGGCCACTGGTCTATCACACCAGTTGTTCAAAAAATTGGCCAGTGAGTTTGGCACTGTGTGTATCAGAGTTAACCCAGCAAAAGAGGCAATATTGTTGCAGGACACAAATACACTTAGGAAAGTTTACTCAGATAACACCCCACTTCAATCTGTGGTATTGGGGGGGCCACAGATTTATTACACCAGTTCTACAAATAATTGGCCAGTAACTGTTGTCACTGTGTGTAGCACAGTTAACACAGCAAAAGAGGCCAAATTTGTGCAGGACTAAAATACACTCTTAGAAAAGTATACTGTTAAATAACACGCCACTTCAATATGTGGTATTGGGGCGCCACTGGTCTATCACACCAGTTGTTCAAAAAATTGGCCAGGGAATTTGGCACTGTGTGTATCAGTGTTAACGCAGCAAAAGAGGCAATATTGTTGCAGGACTCAAATAAACTTAGGAAAGTATACTCAGATAACACCCAGCTTCAATCTGTGGTATTGGGGGGCAACAGGTTTATTACACCAGTTCTACAAATAATTGGCCAGTAACTGTTGTCACGGTGTGTAGCACAATTAACACAGCAAAAGAGGCCACATTTTTGCAGGACTAAAATACACTCTTAGAAAAGTATAATCTTAAATATCACCCCACTTCAATATGTGGTATTGGGGGGCCACTGGTTTATCACACCAGTTGCTCAAAAAATTGGCCAGTG